>NW_013954038.1:55084-61070 GCF_001266775.1 Austrofundulus limnaeus
GATCACCAGGTATATATAGGTGGGTGTTTGTTTATCTGTCTGAATGTACTGTATATATGTATGCTTTTGCTAAGTTTTGTAACCTTAATTCTTTGCAGGTGTGCAGACAGATGTTGGATGGATTGTATTGTTTTCTTGACGTATATCTCACAAATCATCAATTCTTTCTTTCACTTTTTTCCATTACATTGTAACTTTTTCCTTTCTTTCGTCTTCTTTCTTGTCTATCTAAAAAAACACTGATGATGAAGAAGCTAAGATACTAATATTAAGATATTTAGAACTGCTTTCTACTGAAGTGGTTTGAAAAAAAAGAAGAAGAAACTGTCAGAAAGTGATCCCTGAACATTTTTGTAGAACTGATTGGCTTTTGGAGCCAAGGCAATTCAACAGGACCACCACAATTATATATACTGTAGCAGACACAAAATTAGCCTTAACTCAGTCAATTTATATTTATTGAGCTAAAATACTGTATGGTGTGGTAGTAGCTGAGACACAACACACACAGCAACTGATATATATATATGTCATTTTTAAACACTTTGAAATATGGCCTCTGTCTCATTAAGAACCTCCTACCAATTCCGTCACTCCCATTTCTGCATGCTATGACAACAATGCTTCATGCCATTTACAAACGATCTTAGGAGCATTGAATTTTGTTGTATTAATAATTCAAAAAAAGCAATTACATTATACAATATCAGTTTAGTAAAATATCTCCCAGTCATCCTCACATGCACACACACGCATCATGATTGGTCTATATGTGATCTACAGTTAGCATTCGTAACTTATTTTACAAAYAAGAATGATGCGAACAAAAATTGAGTTCTTTTTCAGCTTACCTGGGTAGATGACAACGGTGTTTGTGTCCTTCTGAGTGTTGGAATTGCATTGTCTTAGTACTAATTGTGTTATTAATCCAGTGTTAAATTCCCTTTTGTTTGGAGAGTTATCATCCATAAAGTGGCTTGCACATATACTGTATAACGTTATTTTTTTGTCAGGGGGTTACTTTTAAAAATTGAAGTCCAACCGTTTTTAAAGAGGACCTAATATGGGTTCCTTGAACAAGTTAGGATACACCTGTAGGCTATTCAAAACATGTTCATTAGATTTAATACACAAAATCATTTTCAGATGATGAGATTTCACCTGGTCATTTCTGTCTTTTCTGAGCTCTCTTCAGAATGAGCTGTTTATGCAAATAAGCTGCTGTTGGCAACACCCTCCCAGCCTTTTGTTTACGTTAGCTCGCCTTCCCAACATGGCATTTATGTTAGCACTTCAGAGATGTGAAAATGACTGCTACAAACAGATGCACAATGGTACTACAGTAGTAAACAGGCTGTGTGCAGTACGTCCACACCATGCGAGGGCTTGGTGGGGACAGACCAAAGTCAGGCGCCGGGGAGGCCAGCGCACATCTGTCCTTGCTTTACGAGGACCCAAGAGGGAAATCACAGGTGGCGCTTCATGAAGACCCGGCGTTATGAAAGGAKAAAGACAAAGCTGCTCGCCTCCTCACGGCAGCACGTTTAACACTATTTTGTGCTAAATAACAAATCATGTTCATGCCAAACAGCAATAATAAATACACAAGACATTACTTACTTCACCATCATCTGCAGATTTGTGAGGAATAGAACTTCTGTCCTTGGGACAGAAGTTTCGTTTAGGTACAAAGTCCTTGGGTAAATCCAGCTGGTAGTAGTTTTTAAAGGATTCTGTGAGATTATTTGCACAAACTACAACTTTCTTTGGCAATATTGCTAGAACATTGCCATTAAAAAATTAAATTCCTCCAGGCACCTCTGTTCTCCATGACTGTCGTAACAACAGCAGAACAAACTTTTGTCCTGTGAAGAAGTGGGTGGAGCTCCACCTTGGGTTGCCAGGTGAGGGGCTAGGCTCAAGTTGGGGAGGGCTGGTGTACAGTTTGTGACGTCCAAAACCGTTCATTTCAAGACACATAAAATACATTTACTTATAGTAAAAATACCTCTGGGTGCATTTTTTTTTTTTTTTTTGCAGTACAGACCCAAATGTAAGTAAAAAAAAACTGAAAAAGTGAATGTTGCTATTTGGTCCGCTTTAAGAACCGTGTTATCCTTGAGAAACTTCAAACAATGGCAGACTCCTTAGCATCCGAAAATATATTACAAGCTCAGTAAATGCGGTTTCACCAGTTATTTGCTAGTTGTTGCTGCTGATAGCCTGCAAGAGCCATGGGGTAGGTGTGCTCTGTGATGTGGAAGCTCAGCTTGGAGAAAACGGCCCAGAGGAGGAGCTGCACCTAAAAGGTGGTTCTAGGGCCAACCAGTCATTTTTGTTCTCCTGAATAGCTACCCCGGGACATTACAGGATTTCAAAAACATGCATGAATGAGCCAAAGCAAGAGTCTGGATATGTGTTTGATGAGGTGATGCCGTCATAACATGATATAAAGTTTGAGTTTACTTGATGCTGAACTTAAAAAATAAATAATAWAATCAGAAAAGAACAATAAATCACTTATTGTTAATTAAAGTTGGCATTTCTGCAATATGCTCCATAAGTTTATTTAATGAAGCAAACACACTGAAAAGACATATAAAATGGTTTGCTGTGTGACTATAGATTTGCCTGTGTAGGGGTCACCTTGAGTGAAGAAAAAATATTTACTGCCCCTAAGCAGGCCTCGGACAGACCTGACGAGAGGACAGGAATTCTGTCACAAACTGAACTCTATTTAGGCCATAACAGGTCATTCTAATCATGGAAGAGAACCCCTCAGTTCTCTTAATCAGATAATGGACAGAACAATCTCTTCTGTTCGTGATTCATTTGTTGTTTAACTAAGAATGTTTATGCATTTGTTAAATCATGATGATGCCTGTCACAGGAAAGTGGAACCACTTCTTTTCTCTTACAGTGCCTTAAAGATTTATAATGGTATAAAAAAATCACAGAGGATCTGATTACAATGTTTTCATTGTTTTTATGTAAATCACTGTTTTATTTTACTGTGAACACAGTAATATAATTGTGGATTTTTTCTTGAGAAAATCTTTCATTTATTTGGACTGACAGAATGGTTCAAAGCTGATTATAAAACAAAAACGTTATAGTTAATCACCATAATTTTTTTGCAGTGATTTCTCTTAGAGTCTATCAGAAGGAAGCTAAAGAGGCTATCATGATGTTGTTGAACAACCACAGAATTTGACCTTGACTGGCGCCTGCCTGGCAATTCTCTATCTTTCTTCTCTGACTCATCTCTAAGCCTGAGGGCGGAACCAAAGTTCTTCCTTTCTTATTACTAACCCGGACGGCTTTGATGACACTCTGACTTCCTAACTCAAAACAAGGAAGAAGGTTGTGATTCTCTCCGGAGAAGTAAGATCTCATCCCACGAGCCAATTGGGGAGGATTTTACAGCCAGGGACCCGACCAGCCTGTCGGTGTTCCAACCCGAGGCTCCAAGCCTCTAAGAGTGTTTTGTACCTCCTGATGGGGAGATGTTTTATTTTGAAGGAGAAACCGGATATGGCTTGAATTTTTCTGGCTTGGACTGAAGCAAACACAAAGTTACCTGAAAATAACACCTGTTCGCCAATGACCTGTAAGCGAGCCGACAACAGTTCTCTGATTGATCGGAGGTGAGCCAGTTGTTCTACTTCGAGGGTGTCTTAAGAAGCCATCATCAGGTAAAAGCTGACGTGTGTTGTGGACCTGAGTCCAGAAAAGACGTGCAGTTCCGGTTGTCTCACACTTTGGTAAAAATAAAAATAGTAGAAACACTAACATTACTTTTCTCCTCTTTCTTATTTCTTTGATTTGTCAAAACTTAAGCTAAAGTGCCAGTAAAATTGTTTGGTTGGTTAACAGCAGAACTAACATTTTACTGTCTTATTATAAGTAATATGAGTTGATGTGAATTGAAATTCGGATGCGGGTTTTATCTCATTAATTCTGACGCTTGTTATAGGAAATTAAATACCCACAATCAGGTGAAACTGATGATTCGCTTAATTTGTGTAAATAAATGATTGCATAGTCATTATTAACAAACTGAACTCGTCTGAGCGTTCCACTTATTGTGTCAATTTTCACTTCGCACAGTCAAGACATTAACAAATAGTGAGAAAAACCTTGGTAAAAATTTTCCTCATAACCTTGAGTATGAGAGATGTGGGAAAAGCTTAATTCATCCTAAGCTCACCCCCTACACCTGTCTGTCAGACATTGCATTTGGAATAAATTGCAATCTAGAAAGTTGGATGTTTCTTTATTGTTTCTTGTATGTGAGTCTTTACAGTGCCTCATAACCCAAAGCATTACAATGTCAAAGTCTTGATTTTAAAACATATTTATCTTTTAAGTAGTACATTTATTAAATGGGCCAGGAAAAACCAGCTGGGGTCAGGATTTGAGCTAAAATAGTAAATGGAGTGCCAAGAAGTGAAACACATCCTTCATTGCTTAAAGGTTACCAGAGAATTATGCACTTGACAGTTTCTTAAGACAAGATGAAAAGTTCACCAAGATTGTTGATCAATAATAATACGATTTCCCCTACTTTACAGCACATATAAATGTCTTTTTCTCTGAGTCCTTAAGCAAAGAACCCATCAAATTATTATCAAATAGATTATTCAAGAGCACAAAGAGTTTGACATTTACAATGTCATTTATAGAGACAGAAGAAAATCATTATTCATTTAGGGCACATTGAATTATTTAGCATAGGGAATGTTATAAGATTGCACTACTGAAAAAGTGGTCTAATCTACAGTTCAATCAACAAATAGCTATAGTCTGAGTTAATGATTAAAGAGCAGCAGCAAGAATTTGAAGTCTGAAGCGATTAAAACTTTTTTCTATAAAAAATATGTGATTAATTTAAAATGCATGTTTCATTGTACAAAATTTTTCTTTTTAAACACAAGTGAAATGAAAAAAGAAAATTTGTACATTTTTGTGAGTGGTCAAACTTAAAGGCATCTTATTTTATGCATTATGAGTTTCTGCTGTYCTTTTGTTAAAAGTGTGCAATCAAAAAGATATGTTCACACGTCCCTGTAGTACCGAAAAGACCACCAGATGCATTAGATCGCACAGACATTCTTTCTAAAAAGGTTAATAATTCACAGGGCAATTAGGCTACACGTGAACAGTGAAATGTGCTTCTTAGGTGAATGATGAGACCTTCTTTTCATATCTCCCTTGTGACCCAATACTTCTCGCCCTTGATCTCCGAGCCCAGACAATGATGTGACAGTGAAATTTACAAGTCTCTTCTCGGCCTGCCATTTTAGTGACTCTTGCCACCTCTTGGTAGCCTTATTAGAAAACACAATTACATTAGAATCCTATAAGATTCCTTTCTGCTACCTATTTTGCCAGCATTTCTCTGGGCATCAAAACAAGGTTAAACAATTAAGCATGAACAAATATTAAATGACATACTGTATATAAAAATCAAATATTTCACTTCTTWGTGTCTCCTTAACCTGTTGTGTTCCATTTACCTTGGAGTTTGGATTTTGTAATATCAGATCCAGCTTTGTTAAATTCTAGATGCAACTCAAATAACCAGTAGAATTTACATACATATCAGGTTGAATGGATGTACTGAATTTTCAAGATATTTTTTAACTCATGTTTGTGACTGGTTACAGGGGTGCCCAACCTTTTTTGAACCAAGAGCTACTTTCGTATGGAAGCAAACATGTCTCAATTCTCAAATTAAAATGGATTAATAGAAATAATTTTTCATTATCAACATAAACCTGTGTTGTGGAATACTTATTTTCTATATCACCTTGACACTGTCCATTGTTCATATCTCATGATATCGTCTGAACGTCATCTTCAAGCTGACCTACTTCATGTACCAGAACGAGGCAGATTCTGATTGGTTGCTCATTATCACATGATGATAGCTGAAGGTATAACAGTTCTCTTCCGCCCTCAGTCGGGGGCCCACATCTAACAG
>NW_013954039.1:0-2068 GCF_001266775.1 Austrofundulus limnaeus
TGTTGTTCAGTCAGTTAAAAATGAGTCAAATATGTTTACAAATACCTCATGGACACTGTTACTCCATGGACATTAGACTGTTGTTCAGTCAGTTAAAAATGAGTCAAATATGTTTACAAATACCTCATGGACACTGTTACTCCATGGACATTAGACTGTTGTTCAGTCAGTTAAAAATGAGTCAAATATGTTTACAAATACCTCATGGACACTGTTACTCCATGGACATTAGACTGTTGTTCAGTCAGTTAAAAATGAGTCAAATATGTTTACAAATACCTCATGGACACTGTTACTCCATGGACATTAGACTGTTGTTCAGTCAGTTAAAAATGAGTCAAATATGTTTACAAATACCTCATGGACACTGTTACTCCATGGACATTAGACTGTTGTTCAGTCAGTTAAAAATGAGTCAAATATGTTTACAAATACCTCATGGACACTGTTACTCCATGGACATTAGACTGTTGTTCAGTCAGTTAAAAATGAGTCAAATATGTTTACAAATACCTCATGGACACTGTTACTCCATGGACATTAGACTGTTGTTCAGTCAGTTAAAAATGAGTCAAATATGTTTACAAATACCTCATGGACACTGTTACTCCATGGACATTAGACTGTTGTTTGGTCAGTTAAAAAGGAGTTATGTTTACAAATACCTCATGGACACTGTTACTCCATGGACATTAGACTGTCGTTCAGTCAGTTAAAAATGAGTCAAATATGTTTACAAATACCTCATAGACACTGTTACTCCATGGACATTAGACTGTTGTTCAGTCAGTTTAAAAGGAGTCGAATATGTTTACAGAGACATGTATCTACTTATAAGACTGCCACTTCAGCCTGAGAGCCTGCAAGAGCATTGTCTCCAGAGTTGCCCTGTAGTCCTACAAAATTAAAGACCCTGTTTTGAATATAAATATTGGGCCTTTCTTTTTTTGTGTTGCTGCACAAACTGCACTGAGCTGTAGATATCCTATATGTGTTCTCTTCATTTACCTATCCATAGAATGGTTACAGCGTTCATAGAGCAATTTGGGGTTTAGATCAGTGGTTCTCATTCTCAAATTCACTTATTGATAACCAAATTGACTGCRATTGGCCTGTGGACCCCAATTTGTATTTTTGTTTAATATGTCAATGTAAGAGATTGGCATTTTTTGCTGCACTTTAATCATTGATAACAGTGTCAGTATGTTATGACCCCCACCTTGAAAGAAAGATATTTTAAAATTGTAAAGACCTTTCAAAGCCATGATGACACTTTCAGACCTCCAATATTAACCTGTGGACTGTTTCTTTATCTGTTTATTCTAATCTCTTAAAAGGCATATGGTGACAACCTGTTGTTGGAAAACTATTTTTTGCCGTATCACTCACAGCTGGAAAATGACTGTTTTCCTAACTAAAATTTAATAATAAAGCCACATTGTCATTTTTTAGTTTATGTTCAAACATTTTTGGAAATATGGTAATGTAAGATAATTTTTAATTACATACCTATCGTTTGCCAACAATATTGTGTGTTTAACACCATTACTAAATTAGGAAACTTGTAATGGTATGTTATGATGTAAACCTATCAGCAGAAACTCATTGTTGAAAGGCTAAACTTCTAATGGCTTCACGTGTGGTTTTAAAAAGGTTGAATATTTTAATAACGTACATGAATCAATATTGATTTTTTTATTTGTTTCAATAAAACCAATGCAAATGTTCATGCAGATTACCATTTAGATGATGGTTGAATCAAAATTTATTTAGTATTGGTTATGGTGGAAAACCTAACGTTGATTTAACATGCAAGTCACTGACCACTTTTTGTATAGTTTAAATGTCAGGCTTCAACATTGATTCAATATAAAAATAAAAAAAACGTGCATGTAGATCCAAATTTAGATGATGGTTGAATCAACATTGATATAGTATCAGTTACTGTATGTAGGCAGTCATGAGTTAAAAATGACTTCCTTATGGAGGACTGAAATGTAGAAATATCCATCCATCCATCCACCCACTCATCCATCCATCCATCCATCCATCCATCCATCCATCCATC
>NW_013954039.1:3086-4730 GCF_001266775.1 Austrofundulus limnaeus
AAATTAAGGTACATGTTGAAAATGAAACAGCATTTCTATTAATCCATTTTAATTAGGGTTTTATTACTTAAATGCTTCCATACGAAGTAAACAAACAAGCAGGAAAATGAAACTTATCGTCCTCTTTTTTTTACCGACCTCAAAAAAAATTATTGTGCAATTAATTGATTTATTGTCTATCGCGACAGGCCTAGTTGTAGAACCACTCTGCTACAAATTCTGCACCACCTGTAATGACTTCAGCATAAACATGCAATAAAGTGAGTGGTGAGTAATTAAATGCACAAATGTAGTTTATTCGTAGTGAACTCATAATTCGTTTAAACTGATAGGAACTATTCTTCAGTCCTAAAATCTCAAACATACAGCTGAGAGCTGGTTTCTCTATTCTCTTCAATCGTCTCCATAGCTGGGTTTCTGTCACGTGGTTTCGAAGGCGGAATGATCTCCACTGAGGGCAGGGGGTAAAATGTCTATAGAGGAGACTACTGTAGAGAGTCTATAATGTATGGATTTAGATCCTATTTCAAGATATTTAACAACAATTGGTTAACAAATATGTCAGACATGACTCGTATGATGAAGATGAATAATTTTTCGACAGAACCTAAAGATTTTCTGAGGCTGTCGGTACCACACATGTGCCAAATAATAACCAGCAAAAGTTCATCTGATGAATAATTCCACACGATTCTGCCCAACCCTTTGACAACATATGATAACACTGATTATCATACACAAAGATGAAAAATGTAGAAAGCTCACAGAACAACAACATAAAAAGTGGATTTTAAACCATCTGCGGTCGGGAGAAGCAGAATGCCGGTGTCTGCAACATCAGAGGTATGTTAGCTGCTAACTTGTTTTACACCTTATGTTTATAATGATCCTTTATTTAGTAGTATTAAGTTACTGGTAGTTTAATGTGGACCTCATCTGGACTTTAGGCTGCCCTAGTTCTGTGTCGTTAGGTGCTGGATGTGTGTTGATGTTAGCGGCTACTGTTAGCATGATCGAAACATACTGTATAAAACCATATCAGAAAAAACACTCACCCTGGCAAAAAACAAACAATCATCGTGGAGCTGTTTGGTACCGAGGTTGTGGATCCACCCGCTGAATAAAAAGTTCTACACCTCCCGTTGTTTACGTGCTTTCATCAGCTGTTTGGTGTAGTTAGCATCCAGTTAGCATCGCACCGTCTGCCCCGGCAGACCAATAAAGAGACCGTAGAGTCCACTCGGTGCTCGATCTTCTTCTCTTGCCTCTTATAATCGAAATAGTGAATCAGCTACTTCCTCATCAAAGTCCTCACTCTGTCTCCGACTGTTTTTCCTCCATCTCTGCGTTTGAGCTCCTCTGTCAAACTGCAGCTTGGTCTGACTCGGTCCACCTGTCGGCAGCTGTACTGGAGCTCCACATTCATCGCCTTTTTCTTTTTTGCATCAAAGATACTAAAATAACTAACTAAACTTCACCATAACTATGTAATATAATTATACAAATATAATAAATGTAATAAATTTCGGATATGTCATTGCTGACTTCCGATCCCGCTATCTCTCCATCACAGCCGAACTTTATTCAACTTCCGCCTCTTTTCATTTTTATCCTCCTATAAATTTTTTACCGCTTGTCAAATAT
>NW_013954039.1:4740-20205 GCF_001266775.1 Austrofundulus limnaeus
ATGTAATATAATTATACAAATATAATAAATGTAATAAATTTCACATATCTCATTGCTGACTTCCGATCTCGTCTCTCTATCGCTGCCGAACTTTATTCAACTTCTGCCTCTTTTTATTTTTATCCTCCTGTAGATTTTTTGCAGCTTGTCTAATATTTTCAGGYTTCAGTCAGAAAGGAGTTTGGGGGGTTTAGGTTTGTTCGGCAGGGTGGGGGTGACACCAGAGAGTGGAATGAGGTGTTCTTCCCCAATGAATCAGCCCTATTTTGCATCTTCCCGCTGCAACGTGCATCAAATATGACGAACATTAATAAAAAGAGCCATAATTTTATTTAATTTTATACATAATTTACATAATCAGTGTCCTGTTCTCGCTTATTAGTCAAGCTATACAGGTGAATAAACAGTCTCCCATTCTTTCGCCAAGAATCAGACCATATGAGCTTAGCAATCTTTAATGAGATAACTGTAAAACTGCGAAAAAACACAATACAAATGGCAAAATCAATAAATGGGCCAAAATACAATATTACAATGTAAATGTACATGTATAGCTAATCAAATATATCCTTCTGTGACCCCTTTGAGCACAAATATATTATACACAAGAAACTTCAGTACTTACAGACATTACTGGATTCAGTGTAGCTGAGAAGAGGAAAAGCAACTGCATGGCTGGCTGAGCACATGGTGAATAAACAGCAAGTGAAACCTAACTCAATTTATATGCGTTTATCAAATCTGACCACCAGAGGGCAATGCAAATAACAAGACTTCCATGACACAGTGTTTAATTATTTATTATTAATTCAGTAAGAATGAGTGGAGCACTCGTAAACTACACAAGATATGGGCATTTTTTCAGATAGCAGATCCACCACTTTTTCACTTCCGACCTCTATCCGAACCTACACGCTCTAGCGTCACTGCATCGTGACGTCACGTAAAACCCTTCTATTGCTGGGTTCTGTTGTGTCGTAGGGCAAGACACTTCACCCACTTTGCCTACTGATGGTGGCCAAAGGGTCTGGTGGTGCCGGTGCATGGCAGCCTTGCTTCTGTCAGTGTGCCCCAGGGCAGCTGTGGCTACAGTGTAGCTTACCACCATCAGTGTGTGAATGGGTGAATGTCTGTAAGTGTAAATCACTTTTGGGTTCGTAGGGACTTGATAAAGCGCTCTTTACATTCAGTCCATTTACCATTTGTTTGAAATGTGGGTGGGAGCTCAGCTCACAACCGTTAATGAAGATGATGTAGTTCCAAATCTATCCTAAATGTGATCTACAACTGTGATTGGTTCCCCATGAGGAACATAGTGTGACCAAATTTTTTCAAGAAAATGGCAACAGCTGATTACAAAGCTATGCTGAACCAAAAGTAACAAGTAACTAAAAGCTTCCTAGAAATGTAGTGGAGTAAAAAGTAAATGGTAAATGGACTGTACTTGTACTTATGTACGCCTTTCAATCCATCCAGGACACTCAAGGCGCTTCACACTACAGACATTCACCCATGCACACACACATTCACACACTGATGCTGGCAAACTACAATTGTAGCCACAGCTGCCCTGGGGCAAACTGACAGGGGCGAGGCTGCCATACACAGGCACCACCGGACCCTCTGACCACCATCAGTAGGCAAGGCGGGTAAGGTGTCTTGCCCAAGGACGCAACGACTGAGTCGACTGGACGGGGATCGAACTGGCAATCTTCCGGTTCCAGGACGACTCACCTAAACACTCGGCCAGAGCCGCCCCAATATTTGCCTTTGAAATGTAGTGGAGTGAAAGTAACAAGTACCCCAAAAAATAATTACTCAAGTAAAGTGAAGCTACTCAAAAAATGTACTTAATTACAGTACACGAGTAAATGTACTACACTACTGTCCACCACTGAATACGAGTACTCGCTTCTCAGGACTGGAAGGTTCAGAATTGACCCAGAAAAAAATCACTAAACACAATAGTTTTTAAAAACTGTCTGAGCACTGCTTCTCACCACAAAGTTAATAAATAAATAAATAAATAAATAAATAAATAAATAAATAAATAAATAAATAAATAAATCTGATTTCACTGAGTATCCAAAACCCTTCATTATTTTGTAAGTTTATTTGTATGAAAGTTATATTTTATGAGTTGTTTCAGTGTAACTATAACATTAAAATGTATGAAGGAAAGTTTGATTGTAGGTGAAATAAAGACTTGGACTTGGAATGAAAAGATTTTTTATTACAAGATTACATGGTTCCAACAGAACAAGAGAGTGCCGGGTAAGAAAAAAACTTTAAATACATAGTTATATACTACTCTGTTTTGTGTTTTAACATTTTGTTGAGTTTTTGTGTTCATGCACTAAACACAATGAACAATGACTATGAAATATGTCAGGTCTTGTCAAGAGCTTCAGCAGATTTTTCCTCAACATGGTTTTGCTGCCATCTAGTGGTGAGTCTGAACACCTGCTGGCACCAGAGAGAAGAAGCACCATGTAACTTTAGGAATACATGACAAATTTAGTTTGGCTCCACATAACACATACAAAATAAACAGTATGACATGATAAAATATTTAGTCAACTGGTGCAACTTTGAAGCATATTTATTCACTCCCATTATTCCTTTTTAAGGCCTCTGTGTTTGTGGTGGGTAATATTCACCATTCCATTTAAAGTGAACTGTTTTCAGTGTATTTTTTAACACTGTTTCAACAGATGCTCTGGCATTTTCCCTGTCCTCTGGATTGTATGTGTGTTGTTCTGGTTTAATTTCAAGTGAAACATCGAGAAGCAAGTTGCTCAGACATTCAGCTTCAGCACAGTTACCATAGTTGTTCTCCCATTCTTTCAAGTTGTTCTCCCATTCTTTCAAGCCAAAGAGATTCCTACATGATATGCACGGGTTCATTTCAGTTCTTTTAGTGATGTGGTATGCCTTGCACGATATGCTTTCAGGTAGTTTGAAGGTTCCATCAAAGTAATCCTTCTTCTTCTTCTTCTCATTCTTCTTCTGGTTCTGCTCAGGATAGTAAGTCATCACTGCATCAGCGACATATTTATTCCAATAACCACTCAAACAGGAGGCAGCAATAACAATCCTGCCAGCATTGAGACTGGTGGTGGACATAGAGACACCGTAATGCTTTTCTGAATTTTTGTATTTAGAAACGCAGATGACAGTGGAGACCAGTTCTAGTTTTTTCTCCCTCCTCAAATCCAGATCCTTTTTTTTCCATATTTCTTTTTCCAATCTCAGATTTTTTTTTTCTAAATCCAGACACTCTTTTTCAAAATTTAGATTTTCGTTTTTCACATCCAGCTTATTTTTTGTCACCTCCATATCTTGCTTTTTCTCATCCAGATCTTTATTTTTCTCATCTAGATCTTTTTTTTTCTCATCCAGATCTTGTTTTTTCTTATCCAGATCTTTTTTAAACTCCAGGCATTGTTTGTTCTCCTCCGGTTCTCCTTTTTTAAAATCCAGAAACTTTTTTTCCAAATTCAGATTCATATCTTTCAATTCATTGACAAGATCTTCCAAACTTTTTCTTATTTGGATTTCATCCTCTGGTCCATTCTGCAACACAAACTGAAAGCAGATACAATTACTCTGAGAGAGCACTAAAGCTAGGGCATTTTCATGAATAATATACTGGGAACACATTTGATACAAGACAAGACAAGAAGACAAGACAAGACAAGACAAGACAATATGGCAGGGGTCCCCAAAGTATTTCCTGTGAGGGCCACATCTCTGATGCGGGGCCGGGGTCAGTTTGTAACAGAAAAAGTGTGACGGTCGAAGGGGGGGCCTTAAAGTAAACATTTATTGTTTTCCAGAAACCAGGAAATAAATAATACTATTACTGAAATAAACAACAGTTTTTATGAAATAAATAATAACAAATAACCCTAGAGGAAGAGGAAGATGCCCTTCATCACTGTGACTTGGGACTGGCAGCGTACATTATTTTCTGTATTTGACCATTTTTTTTTTACATGATGGAAAAATCTGAAGGCCGTCCATCATTTTGACAGATTGCAATTAACACCCTGACCTCTTAAGTCTGGAAGACTTAATAAATAAGCCAGGTGAGGCGGAGAAAAAAATCAACGAAGCGTCACATAACGGCTCTGTGACATCACACTCACTCAGACATTTTCAGCTTTAAGCACGGAGCAGGTCTACATCAAAGATGTGTCTTATATAATCTAAAAATAAATAAAAGATTCCATCTGATCATCATCTCAGATCTAGACACCATACTGAATGCATCTCCAGGAGCTGACAGTGCATTGAAGAGTTAAGGACAGGAGGCTTTCGAGCCTCTGTGAGGCGCAGCTGAACAAGTGGTGCAGCACGAGCACATGCTGCGGGATTTCCTCCTGCTGCAGCAACAGCAACAGCTTGTGGGATTTGGAAATAAAATCTTGCTGACTTCTGATCACTTCGACTGGAGAAATGTTTTCTGATTTTAAAACTTTGTCTGAAGAGGCGCTTGTTATTCCAACAGAGTCGCAGCAGAGCGCGGGTTTAGTCTTCAGAACTTCTGGCGCCTGCAGATGTAGACTCAATGGGCCTCATGCAAGAACATGTTCGTATTCTTATCCTAAATTTCTCTTACTTTTGTTCGTACAAAGGGTTCGTATGAACATGTCACGTCAGATTCAACAAACTCTTCTATCTTCAGGAAAAGTGTGTAAATGAGCTGCGTAAATTCCACCTGCTCATATCCAGCTCCTCGTGCACGCGAGAGGAGATTAGCATAATTACCACCCCAAAAACACCATATAAGGCTTTTTTTCCTGCCTCAGATACAAGGAAGTGTTCATTCATGAAAATGACAGCGAAAACTAAAAAGAACTTTACGAGTTCAGAGATTGAAGTCCGTCTGTCAGAGATCCAGAAAAGAAAATCTGTCATTTTTAGCAGGTCAGCTGTGGAATAAAAAAGAGCTGCTAAATGTATAAACAACTGTGTTAAATCATTTTCATTTATTCAGAAGCCGCAGCGCTGCGCACCTGATAGCGGATAAGTCGGACGGCCGGACAATTTATATTGTTAGTCTAAATTTTTACATTAAAAATTATAACTCTAATTCAAGCAGAATAACTTATTGTCAACATAATTATGGAGTGTGATTTATTTTCAACTCAAAATATCTTCAAACTAACTAAATATAAAGTTATTAGGGAGGAAAACCCGTCTGGATAACAGCAGACTGACTGCTCATAAAATCTACGACAGGTCTGGACCACTCGTAAATTTTGTTCGTATCTGAAAAAAATCGTAGAATACGAAAACATTGGTGAATGCCACAAATTCTCCTAAATCACTCGTACGCACAACTTAAGAACAAATCTGTGCGTACGAACGGTTCTTGCATGAGGCCCACTGTGCGTAACTTAAGTTCTTCCTTAGAGTTTTTTAATCATTAGACTTTTTTATTGCATAAATAAAATCCATATTCTTCTTCTGTTTTTATTTAATAATATTTTTAACACAGTGGCAGTGGCGCATGTAATTAACAGCTGACTGCATGTCTGCCTTCATGCCTTTCTCTCTTCTCTCGTCCTTCTGCAAAAGAGGTAGAGACAGAAATAAGGAAGCATTATCTAATGTTGCAAACTGCAGCCACTAAATAACATTTCTAGATTTTTTTGTTTGTTTTTTGTTTTTCTCTTCTTAAGGCAACTGAGTCAAAAGCGGGACAGCGTGTGTGCATCACATTGTGTGTGTTGGGCCTGGAGTGGGACAGATGCGCTGTTTTTCAGCACCATGCGTGTGAGGTGCACTGATGAGGTTTTCTCCGATAAAATCCTGCAGGCGCCGTATCTGACGTATAACTGCAAAACCAACATGACAATAGCCACATTCTATGAATGTTCAGTCATTATCATTTAAAAAAGAAAGTGGCAGCCATTTTTTAGTTCCATTTGACAGGGGCTAGTCAAGGATTCACGGGGCAGACTAAAAAAATCATAATGCTATTTTGGTATTGTTCAGGGGCCAGGCCAAATGTGGAGGTGGGCCCTAGTTTTGGGACCACTATAATATGGCATGATTTCTTTACTTTTAAATTTTGAGGAGGGTTGCAGCGCACACAATTCTAATTTATTTCAACATCCAAAGTGGAAAACTATTAGAAAAAATATAAAAACAAAAACAAACAAGCAGAAGCCACCAAGCATTGAGACAAAAGTTTAAAAGAACATTGACAATGACTTGTCAGGGACTCTGAACCAACATCACAGTTTTCTCAGCTGCTAATACACTAAGCCAGGGTTATTCAACTGCATTGCTCAGTGGGCCACAGTTGAGCCAACAACTTGGAGGTGGACATCAAGGGTGGGGTGGTGGAATGGGGTCATGGAGTTACCTGATAATGGTAGAGGAAACACTGCATTATGTAAAAGAACAAAAATTATTGTGTTTTACCTTGTTCATTTATTTTATGTTGTATTTTAGTTTTTTGTGTTGCAGTAATTTAAAAAGTACAATTGATTAAAATGTATTTCTATATTCAATTAAGTTAAAAAACAAAACAAAATACAAAGTCACCTGACCGCCAGTTGAATAGCCCTGCAATAAACACTGTTGTCTGAATCAAATATTGTGTCCGGAACCCATTTATTGAAATGGTCTTTTGGCAGAACCTTAAGATTATGTCACTACAACTTGCAGATCTATTTTCACCCACTGTGATTCACATGGCTTCCACAATGGTAAACACAGGTTGCAAAAGTGAAACACTAACACAAATAAAATACTGCTGTCTCAACTTAAACACAGCAACTCAAAATTCATCACACGTATAACTAATGATGTGAACAAACCATAAGCCAATACAAAAAGCCCTGATTGTTAAAGTTTCACTATGGATAGAAACAATCACAGAGGCAGTGGCACTGTATCCACTTTTATTGTTGTAATGTATTTGCTGTAATGTTCCCAGGCCTTTGGTGGAGGACCTGTGTTTGAAGAGAAGTGGAACTGCCCAAGTGGAATATTGGATGTTTTCAAACTGTGGTGTACTCCTACCCTAGGAGGTGCCAGTGGTCTTGAAGGGGGACCTGACATGAATCAGGAAGTGGGGAAATAATGTAGAGCATATGTTCATACTGCAGGTTTTAGATTTGTTTGCTCATATACTTTCATCATTAAAAGGTAACCTCAGACTTCAATATGAACTATAGAATTTCAGAGGTGGAAAAAAAGGTTCACAGGCAACTGCTTGTGTGCAAAGTCAACTGAGTCTGTTGACTTCCTTTGTTTGAGGAAGTAGCCACACATGATACATTTGTTAGCTAATGTGATTCTGAAGTTCTTGTGCATTCACAAACGATTAAATTATCTGATGTGCTTGTTAGGTCCAGCGTTCAAATTTAATGGTAAATGGTAAATGGACTGTACTTATATAGCGCTTTTCTATCCATCCAGGACACTCAAAGCACTTCACACTACAATCTGTGTCCTCATTTACCCATTCACAAAGCACTCTACCAGATCTCCTACAAAGCTAACATGTATTTCATCTATGGAGACTAATCAGCGCCAATCTCATTCATACACGGATGGGACTTACATCAGAGGCATTAGGAGTGAAGTGTCTTGCCCAGGGACACAACAACTGAGACAGCTGGACGGGGGATTGAACTGGCGACCTTCCAGTTCCAGGACAACTCCCCTTACTACACTGCCACAGCTCCAACCCCTAATCTTAATACCCTAATCGGACCCTCTAACCACCATCAGTAGGCAAGGTGGGTAAGGTGTCTTGCCCAAGGACACAACGACTGAGTCGACTGGATGGGGACCGAACAGGGGACTTTCCGGTTCCAGGGCGACTCCCCTAGCCACTCTACCACAGCCGGTTTCACTCATGATTTGAAGGTAATATAAACCATATGGAGGACCTGTGGTAAGTTGTCTTCTGCACAAAGCAGTAATGGAATCTAAAGTTGCAGGACTCAGGTCGACACATTTGTATGCCGTAATAGTGAGAAACAAATGTACAAATTGGTTGAGGCTTGTTCTGCAGGGAATGTAATGGTCATTTAATATCAGAACTCAACCGAGGAAAAGAGAAAACTTTAAGTAATGTAAAAGCGAAGCCATGGTAACGAGGCAGAGAAGGGCAGGATGCATGAGGAAGTGAGCCACTATGTCAACTCCACCAACATGCACGTACACCATTTTGAAATATAACTCTGACTCATGATCAAAATGAGATCATCTGAAAAGCCAAATAAAAAGAGAATTTT
This sequence comes from Austrofundulus limnaeus, assembly GCF_001266775.1. Classification (NCBI taxonomy): domain Eukaryota; kingdom Metazoa; phylum Chordata; class Actinopteri; order Cyprinodontiformes; family Rivulidae; genus Austrofundulus; species Austrofundulus limnaeus. The sequence continues at coordinate 13,005 of NW_013954039.1, forward strand.
AGAACTGCCCTGTTCTCTTTACACCATGAAGCTCCAGCGAGGCACAGCGAGGTGAGTAGAGTCGGGGGACCCAACAAACATCAGAGATCGAGTTTGCTCGCGTCGAACAAAGCTCATACCGTTCCGCAGATGCCAAAGTTTGGACTGATTGAGCCTGAACAGGAAATTCTCAGTGCTCTGGAACAAAGAACCTGAAAGATTCCGGCACAAAGTTTCGTTGGACCAGCCAAAGGTCCTGATGAACAAGTGAAACTCCAGGTCTTGTCATCCCCCAATCTCGCAGAATTAAGGAGTGGTGTACTGAGCAGAAAGTGAGAGTCAGAAAACTAGCTGAGCAGCAAAAATTTGCTGAAGAGTTAAGGTGTGAAGAGCTGACAAGTCCAGACTGCTGCTCACTAATTTGGCGTTTTTCCCTGACCTTCCTCTGCTTCTATTCAATCAACAATGGAGGTATGTACGAAACACTTTTTAAATTCATTTTAAATTTATTGATTTTTATTTTAGCAATTTTGCTTAGGGACAGAATAGGATGTATTTTAATCGGATATTGTGTTTTCAATGTAACCTTGTATGATTGTGCAATTTGCTACTTCTGCTAAAGCTATTAATACAAATTAAAGCATAAAATTTTACATTACTGAGTGGACATTTGACTCATTATGATTACATTGTGGGTTTAATTGTCTCTTCCATGTGTGTTAAATGGAAAGTTTTCTGAGTTCATAACATCAAAATAATGGTTGATCTGACTGGTTGCCTTAGAAAAGATAAAAAGAGTTTAAATAACATCCCAGTAGCTTAAATTCCTAGTTATTAAACTATTTCTCAGCTGGTAACAAGTGCACGCTTTCAAAGGAGGAAGTTACTCTTAATTAGGGGTTTTGAGGTTGTATTCCTATGGCTAGGCTGCTTGAATAGGTTTGTGACCTCGATGAAATGGGGATGTACCCCTATGATGAATGTAACTTGATGCTGAGCTAATCTTCCACCTCTCACTCAAGCAGTTTGATCTATCATTTGTACAACTCACCCTGGCAAAGTTTAGGCATTAACCCCAACCCCAGAGACGGAGGAGTGAGAAAAATAAGGGGTATCTTTAGACCTATGAACACCTGGTAAACTGAGGATCCCTGAGGAAGCAAACATGGCATCCCTGGTTGGGTCCCTGGGGTTCTGAGAGACCCCCGGGAGTACCGTCAGAACGGGTAAATCCCAAAAAGTCCAAAAAGTGAAAAAAAATCAACAAAAGTGGACTTCAGCGAACTGCAAGGTTAAAAGCAGACCGTAGGGAGGACTGGCTGGGCCGCTGGACTCCCACCCCTGCAGGAACTGCGCAGCGCGTGGGCAGGGCAAAGAAAGGTCTCACTGGGCGTAGCCTTCACCCCAAGAAGGTGAGATAAGTAGCCAAAAACCGTCCACCCCCCGGCTGAATGAACCCTGTGAGAGCACAGACGCTGGAGTGTTCCTTCCATATCATGTAATCCTCTATGGAGAAGGGTGCAAAGAGTGGCACCCCAGTGCTATCGAGCTGCTGGCCAAACACAGCAAGGAGGGAGAAGCTGGAGAGGCCCCAAAATTATTGGATGAGCATATGAAGGGCGTCAAAGAATTTGAAGGATCCAAAGTCAGCAATGGATCATTTCTGATAGTGGTGAGAAATCCCACTGAAATGAAGAAAACGGAACACACTGAAGTGTGGCTGCAATGGTGGCTTATAAGGCTGGAAAAATGGGTGACAAAGAGACAAAATCCCTCATCAGCTCATCCAGCATATATGACCCAATAGTCAAGATGGTGGCAGCGCAAACAAGTGTCAATGGCCTTTTGACTGATTCCAACATCAAAGCCGTACCAACGTGGGCTGAACATGCAGAGCTCTTGAAGCAGCTAGCAAAGTATCAAGACAAGGAGAGCAAAATCTTCCACACAGACTATGGCACACATCGACGGCGCCGAAGCTGACAAGAAAGACCAAGAAAGGAAAGAAAGGAAGAAACAAGATATACAAAACTGGGTTGATGTCTCTGGAGAAGCACTGAAAGAATGGTTTCAAGAACAGCCAGACGACGAACAAGGTGCCACAGGCTACCAGGACCTGACAGTTTTGGATGAAGAGAAGTGTCAAAATCCTCCTCCCAATACGGAGACATTAAAGAAGACCCTTAACATATTAACAGATGGAAATGCCCCCATAAAAGATGAAAGCTGGGGGTCAAGAGGGGCAACCCCTATTGGTGGATTGAAAGAACTGGAGGTCAGATCAGAAAGGATGAGAGCCGGCCTCGGCCGGCACCTAGACAAGTGGAAAAAGGAGTTTGGAGTCCCATTTGTGAGAAGGCTCTCCTACAACGACAATCCCACCAGATATTCAAACACAGACTTGGAACAAAGGCTGTCACTGATGAAAATCCACGGAAATAACCCAAAAAGACCAACAATAGCCGCAATGGAGCATCAAAAGCCCATGAATAAATCTAAACATGTCGCCACCACAGACAAAGAAATGAAGGTACAGCTAAAGCCTATGCAACCTGCATATGGCAGTTTGTGGGAGATCCCTGGGACATAGAGGGGGATGCATTGTTGGTGTTTACAAACACTAACTACAAAATCCTTCACTCCAGGTTCAGGAAGAGCTTGCGGAAAAAGGCATTAAAAGAATATCAAGAAGATACAGTGGTTTGCAAAAGTATTCATACCCCTTGAACTTTTCCATATTTTGTCACATTACAACCACAAACATAAATATATTTCACTGGAATTTAATGTGAAAGACCAACACAAAGTGGTATACAATTGTGAAGTGGAAGCAAAATTTTACATGAATCAAAACATTTTTTACAAATAAAAAACTGAAAAGTGCGACGTGCAAAAGTATTCAGCCCCCTTTTCCCTGAGTGCAACCAATTGCATTCAGAAGTTGCCTGATGACTGCTAATGACTCAAAAGGGTCCACCTGTGTGTAATCTAATCTCAGTACAAATACAGCTGCTCCGTGACGGCCTCAGATGTTGGTTAAGAGAATATTGGGGAGCAAACAGCATCATGAAGTCCAAAGAACACACCAGACAGGTTAGGAATATGGTTTTGGAGAAGTTTAAAGCAGGCTTAGGTTATAAAAAGATTTCCCAAGCTTTGAACATCTCACGGAGCACTGTTCAATCCATCATCCGGAAATGGAAAGAGTATGGCACCACAGTAAACCTGCCAAGACAAGGCCGTCCACCTAAACTTACAGGCCGAACAAGGAGATCACTGATCAGAGAGGCAGCCAAGAGGCCCATGGTGACTCTGGATGAAATGCAGAGAGCCACAGCTCAGGTGGGGGAAACTGTCCACAGGACAACAATTAGTCGTGCACTACACAAATGTGGTCTTTATGGAAGAGTGGCAAGGAGAAAGCCATTGTTAAAAGAAAACCATAAGAAGTCCCGTTTGCAGTTTGCCAGAAGCCATGTTGAGGACACAGCAAACATGTGGAAGAAGGTGCTTTGGTCAGACGAGACCAAAATTGAACTTTTTGGCCACAATGCAAAACGCTATGTGTGGCGGAGAAAGAGCACTGCACATCACTCTGAAAACACCATCCCCACTGTCAAATATGGTGGTGGCAGCATCATGCTCTGGGGGTGCTTCTCTTCAGCAGGGACCGGGAAGTTGGTCAAAGTTGATGGGAAGATGGATGGAGCCAAATACAGGGCAATCTTGGAAGAAAACCTGTTGGAGTCAGCAAAAGATTTGAGACTGGGGCGGAGGTTCACCTTCCAGCAGGACAACGACCCTAAACATAAAGCCAAAGCTACAATGGAGTGGTTTAAAAAAAAGAATATTCATGTGTTAGAATGGCCCAGTCAAAGTCCAGACCTAAACCCAATTGAGAATTTGTGGCAAGATCTCAAAACTGCTGTTCACAAACGCTCTCCATCCAATCTGACTGAGCTTGAGCTGTTTTGCAAGGAGGAATGGGCAAGAATTGCAGTCACTAGATGTGCAAAGCTGGTGGAGACATACCCTAAAAGACTTGCAGCTGTAATTGCAGCAAAAGGTGGCTCCACAAAGTATTGACTCAGGGGGGGCTGAATAATTTTGCACATCGCACTTTTCAGTTTTTTATTTGTAAAAAATGTTTTGATTCATGTAAAATTTTGCTTCCACTTCACAATTGTATACCACTTTGTGTTGGTCTTTCACATTAAATTCCAGTGAAATATATTTATGTTTGTGGTTGTAATGTGACAAAATATGGAAAAGTTCAAGGGGTATGAATACTTTTGCAAAGCACTGTATTAGAGGGCTAAGACAGGAAAAAGATGAAAATGAACAAGAGATAGCCCTCACCAGCGGAGGAGATCTCCCCCACTATGCCATAATTCACATCCCCATCGAGCCCTACACCGAAGAGCAAGGGCTCGGGAAGTACCAGCAAACCATGATGCTAGCCATTGATCAGGGGATAACTGTGGCCATGACAAGGAACTTTCGAAGAGTAATCCTGAGTGTCTGTGGGCTGAGGTCCAACGACGTGCCATGGGAGGCAGTGGAAGATGCAGCTGTGAAAGCCATCAACCATGTTGCAAAAATGATACATGCAGAGGTGGCGTTGAAAGACCTTGTGGTGGTAACAGCCACAAAGTTGCATCACGACAGCCTGACTCAGGAGACGGCAGCCCTAAGGACAAGAGAAGCTAAACTCAAAAGGGCCTCTAAGGAACTAGTTAAGCTTGAGACTAAGGATACTAGGCTCGAGACTGGGACAACTAAGCCTGAAAACAAAGAACAGAAGGGAGTATGGGACTTTCGCTACTACCAGTCCCCTGACCCGTCTGAAATAACAGAAGGCCCGGTTGGCAAAGGTTCCAAGAAAATGAAAGAAAAGCTTGAAGTAAAGAAAGAAACGCAAGGAAAGGCCCCGCTGATGACTGTAAAGATACAATCCCTGAGAGGAGTGGCAAGGGATTGTAGAAATGTGGAACACTTTTAAACTTTATTTTATGTTCTGTTAATAATCAGTTCATCTTGTATCCAAGGTTTTCAAAATCAGTAATCTTGTCACTGTTTAAATTTCACTGTGTGTGTGCATGTCACTCTGGTCAAAAACATGTTTGAATAACAGGGTCAAAGTCTGGGTTCCTTATCGTTTCAAGGCTGTGCAGATTTATGGAACAAATGGCGTAGCAGGAGGCCGTCATGACCACCTGCAGCTGACTGATAATGTATTATTCTCAGACATTACGTAAGAATGAGGCTTCAGTATAAAATGTCAAGAGTTACAGAAGTTAGACGAGACGCTTGATGATCGAAGGGAAGTATCGGTCTGGTGTTCTCCCAGATTTGCAAATCTGTTTCTGTGGGTTTTTACATGTAATCTTTAATAAATTATGTTAAATTCTTTAAGGTGTCTCCTACTAATTGCCTCCAAAATCCCAATGGACCCAGGTAAGAGCAACTCGGCTCTTAACAGAATGAAGAGGGAGAATCAACAGAGGACAAAAGCGACTCCGAGGACGAGGAACAGAGACGGGCAGAATACAACCTGCTCGGGCACCTTGATCTGCAGAGAGAACAAGAGCGCCAAGACACTGGACGACGAAGTAGGTCAGAGTTCAACTTGATGCAAGACCTTGAGTTACAAAAAGAACATGACCGCTTAGAGGCTGAGAGGCAAAGAAGATCCGAGTTCGACCACCAACGAGAGCTCGAATTCCAGTGAGAGCATAAGCAACTGGAAATTGAAAGACAATGATGGGCTGAGGCCAACCAGCTTGAGAGTCTTGAACTACAGAGACAACATGAACAGCAAGAAATTAAGCAGCTGAGGCAAGCCGCACCTAACCTGCTGGACAACTTTGAGCTGCAAGGAGGCCATATGCGTCAGAACACTGAGAGCCCTGACTTGGATTCAATCGCAGGACAAGAAGGTGACGTGCGTTGCCCGCTCCGTGTGGCACAGAGGAGGGGGGCAAAGAAACCAGTGGAAGTGTTTCATGTCCTCCAAGCCTCGGAGAGGCATGCAAGAGATCTAGTGTGGGGCCCCCTCACAACCGCCGATAGAAGAAAAGCCTTCGTTCCAGAAGTAGAACAAAGAGACTATGACATACCCCATGTCTGGCAAGGCAGAGTGGAAGAGCAAGTGGAGCTGAAAGTCAAGGCCACCATCGGAGAGTGGGTAAATGTTTTAATGATGCCCTCATTCCCCACCTTGGCTGCATACCAACCGCTCACCAACAACTTCAGATTGGCCCATGTGGGGGTAGCCCATGATGTATTGTTAAAGGGGAAATATCATGTTAAATCAACTTTTTTGAGTTTTATATCATGTTATAATGTTACACTCTCATAAAAAACATGCCCAAAGCCTTACTTTAACTCATTCATGCATGTTTGAGAAATCCTACAGCATTTTTAGGAAGCCATGCTGAGCAGCAAAACAACAGGTGGGGACCAGAAACGCCTTTTGGTAACAGAAATGCCCCGGGACGTGTCTTTAAAGTGTAACTTACCCCCCTGTGAAAAGATAACTCCGCCCCAAGGCGAAATTTGAAAAATGCATCAAAGTGGGTAGGGGAGGGGGTGTGGGTAGAGGAAGGGGGGTTAGAGAGCGGAGGTGTGGCCACAGTGTTGCCAGGTGTACGATAATTATCGTATTTGTACGATAATTTGGCCCTCTGTACGATGTACGATCAATAATCCCAAAAATCCCATAATGTACGATAATTTGACCGCTTCAGAGTATGACGTCATCGACCCGACACGCTGCTCGCTGATATGAGAGGCGGCGGGTTGTGGAACACAGCGGTGCTGATTTAGCGACTTCCTCGCTATATTTACAGASTTTTCAGACCCTCTAGAGACTGTTATTCAGAAAAGKGAYTAGTGAAAATCTAGCGACTCTTTTTCTGGTGTTATTGAGACTTATAGAGACTCTGCTGTGAACACATTTCTYCAYTGTGCTGCTGAGAGCTCCTCCTCCCCGGTCCCAGAGCACCGACAGGAGGCTTCTTCACGCTGCGTCTCTCCCTGCTGCAGACAGATATCCATCACATCCAGACTTGATGCTGACTGATCCATGATGGGATGTTAATAAAAACATTTCTATGGTTAAAATAGATCCCTTTGCCGGCCCCAATAGAAAGGAGGGTTAGAGCTGTGACAGTAAAATAAAAAAATATCTATCTATCTATCATCTGTATATATATATATA
>NW_013954039.1:23374-25947 GCF_001266775.1 Austrofundulus limnaeus
CATTAAACATGCACCTTTTTGGACTTCACAGGCCACCGTTGCTGAGCTAAATAAACTGAAAACATACCTGTTTCGTCGTCTCCTGTTAGCAGCTCTAATGCCAGCATGTTGTGGGTCAGAACACGCAGAGCACCTCATCTCCTTTGGGTTGCGGGACACATTTACTGACGCTGCTCCAAAATTAGAATATCACGGAACGTTGGTTATGTATTGTAACCCCAGATTCTRTGAGTGTAAGCGCAGCCCTCCAAGGCTATCGCTGATGGGTACCCCCACACGCGCTCGCACATTCTCAAGAACCAATATTCTACGCCCACGTACTGTGGGCCCCACCTCGGTCCATATAAAAGGGGAGGACGGACCTGTGCTCGGCTCCCAATAGCTTACTTTTTCTTCAGCTACGGAAGCCGGTGAGGYCCCGATCCTTAGAGGGCTGCGCTTACACTCATAGAATCTGGGGTTACAATACGTAACCAACGTTCTATTTCGTGTAAGCTCTGCCCTCTAAGGCTATCGCTGATGGGTATTAGAGGCGGAGCCCGAAGTAGTCTATGCTTCACTGGCTTGACATACTCGTGAAGCTTCTGTCCAAAACACCCCTTGTGATGTTGCATAAGCAAAAGGCAGCAGCAACAGCTGATTCACATAATGAACAGATTTGCATGAGCCCTTGTGTCCATCACATGATCCAGATGGTGTGAAGAAGAGACAGCACACTGTGAGTGCAGTATCACTTCAAGCACAAAAGTCATTATTTGTCCAATAATTTAAGACAAAATATATTACTCTGACAAGGTCCTGAGAACAGAGTGAGTCAGAAAGGGGCCCGAAACATCCTGTAGATAAAAAAATGGATGAAGGGGCAAGGAGATGACCAGGAGGCTGCAGAGCAAATATCCTGAATTGATACTCCACTGTACAGAGCAGTGGAGGAAGAGATCCCCCTTGTGGAATGGGCTGACAGTACAGCTGGAGGCTGCAGACCTGATGAGATGTAAGCCTGCGAAATAGCCTCACAAATCCAATGTGACAACCTCTGAGAAGACAAAGGTTGTCCTGCAAACTGCTCTCTGTAGTGAACAAACAAACACTGAGAGCGCCTGATCTGTGCCGTGYGTGACACATAACACGAGAGTGCGCGTACGGGACATAGCAGGTGAGAAACTGCTTCCTCCTCTGAATTATGAGGAGGAGGACAAAAGCCGCTCAGAGTGATAACTCTGGAGCTGTAAGAGCTTGTGATGTTCTTAGGCATAAAAAATAGGGTTAGGACACAAAGTCGCAGAACCGCCATCCTTCCGTATCCTGAGACAGGAGGGAGACACTGACAGAGCAGACAGCTCGCTGACTCTCTTTGCTGATGTTAACGCTAACAGCAGCGCTGTTTTTTGAGACAAAAGCTTTACTGAGACCTGATCCAAAGGCTCAAAAGGAGCTTTAGCCAAAGCGCGTAGCACCAGTGTTAAATCCCACTGTGGTATGAATGAGCGCGTGACAGGTCTGCGCCTGCACACTCCTTTTAAGAACCGTTTTACCAACGGACGATTAAAAACCGTCCTGTCACCAAAACACTCGTGGCAGGAGGAAAAAACGCTGCAGCATACGTCTTAACAGTGCTGAAGGCTAAACCTCTGTCCATTAGCATCTGTAGGAAGAACAGAATGCAGGACAAGGAGCAGGAGACTGGATCTGCAGTTTTTTCTACACACCAGCGCCGAAAAGATGACCACTTGGCTGCATAGGATGAGACTATGGATGCTGCGCACGCATCCTGGATGGTGCGCACCACATCAGCAGATAAACCCAGGTTTACTAAGCATTCCCGTTCAGCGGCCAGGCCTAAAGGGGTTGGCCCAGTCTCGGGAAGTTCCTGATCGCTCCTCCCGCCTGCAGGAGAGTGTCCTCCTGCCAGGGTAGCTGAAGCGGGAGGCCTGACAGTAATGACTGGAGGACCGGGAACCAGTGCGCTCTCATGCGCTCCGGAGCGATCAGAATAGCCCGCTGACGGTCTGCTCTGATCCGGCCCAGTAGTCGCGGGATCAGAGGGACAAGAGGGAAGGCATAAAACAGCTTGTCCGGCCAAGGACGGTGCGCAAAGGCATCCACTCCCAGAGGAGGGTCGTCCCGTAAGCTCAGGGAGAACCAGAGGTCGCACTGTGCGTTCTCTCTGCTGGCGAACAAGTCCATTTCCGCCTTGCCGAATCTGTCCCAGATTTGCGTAATTATGGTCATGTGCAGGGCCCAGTCCCCATCCTGGGGACCCCCTCTGGACATGATGTCTGTTCCCTTGTTCAGCACACCCGGAATGTAGACCGCTCAGATTGAGCGCAAGTGGGTGTGTGCCCAAAGGAGTAGCTCTCTGGCTGTGTCCAGCAGCTGCCGGGAGCGTACCCCTCCCTGGCAATTTATGTAAGCTGCTGCCACTTTGTTGTCCGTGTGGAACAGAACATGCTGGTCCCGGTCCAGATGAGTGAAAAGCACAAGCACTTTCCACACAGTCAGAAGTTCCAGAACTTGTGGGGGACATGTGGGGGACAGGATGGGCAGACCAGCGGTCTCCCACAGTCTGGGAC
>NW_013954039.1:26042-28839 GCF_001266775.1 Austrofundulus limnaeus
CCCACCTCCACTGAGGAGGGGATCGATATGATCCCCCACCCTGACAGTAACGCATCTGTGAAGACCGGCACGTGATGTGTTGCTCTGCTCAGAGGGACTCCTGCTGACAGTGTGTGCGGCTTCCTCCAGTGGCTCAGACCCACCTCCACTGAGGAGGGGATCGATATGATCCTGCGCTTGTGCCGTATTGGATCGATCTTTAGCCGGGAGAACCACCGCTGTAAGCGTCTCGTGTGTAGCAGCCCGAGCGGAACCACCACGCTGTCATCATGCCCAAGAGACGCATGATGGTTAGGGCTGTCACTGACCTGCGGGGTCTGACATGCGCTAACAACGACAACAGAGTCTCTTTTCTGGGTTGGGACAGATGAGCTGTCATGGTGACTGAATTCAGATCCACACCCAAATACGTAATGAGTTGGGCCGGAATGAGAGAACTATTTTCCCAGTTTATGGAAAAACCCAGCATCCTTAGGTGTGCTGACAGTCTCTCCATCTGTGACGCTGCTTCCTGTCTGGATGGAGCCAGCAGGAGCAAGTCGTCCAGATAAAACAGGATTCTCATTTCCGCTGAGCGCAGAGGCTGCAGTGCTGTCTCTACGCACTTGGAGAAGGTGCATGGTGCCAGTGCGTAACCGAAAGGAAGACGGTTGTACTGGCACTGAGTCTGCTGAAAAGAGAAATGCAGGTATTTTCTGTGTGCCGGGATAACGGGACATGAAAATAAGCGTCCTTCAGGTCGATTGAGGTGAACCAATCGCCTTACTGAACACATGTGAGCATCTGTTTAGTTGTCAACATGAAGTTGACAACTAAACAGATGCAATGTGTTAAGATTGACTTAACATAACTGTTAAGTCAATCAATAACAGTTATGACATTATAGATTATAAATGCATTAAACGTATTAAATTATTTACTCTAGATATGATGTCCATTCCTGTTTAAAATATTTTAGAAACTGTTCATCATTGAGCAATGATGTATTAAATCTCCAATTTATGTTTGTTTTTATTTATTTCTTATTAACTAAGGTTAAAGAGACTGGTGCATGATCACTGACAGCAATAGGGTGTATCTCACTGTCTAAAATATTGGTCAGCTATGAACTGCTGACTAAAAAATAGTCCAGGCGAGAATAAGAGTGATGAACATGTGAGAAGAACGTATATTCTTTGTTGCCAGGGTGAAGAGCACGCCATGCATCGCAAAGTCCATAAACACTCATATATTGTTTAATTATGTTTGTGGATTGCCAACTGCGCTGAGCTCCAGCCGTATTCATCCTGTCAATGTTGTTATTTAGACCAAAGTTGAAAGCACCTCCAAGAAGCAGTGAGCAATCCAGGTGATTTGATAGAACAGAAAAGAAATCATGAAAAAATGAGGTATAATCCACATTTGGACCATATATACTTGCAATACAGTATTTTTGGCTAAATAAAGAAAATGTTAATATTATATATCTACCCTGCGGGTCAATAACTGTGTCTAATACTGTGTGAAGTTGATATTTTTATGTATTAATATTGCTACCCCTCTTTGTCTTGAATTATAACAGGCTGAGAATACGTTAGGGAACTCAAGAGATTTAAGATCATCCACAGTTGAATTTAATTTATGAATTTCTTGTAGTAATACAACATCTGCCTTTAATCTTTTAAGCTGGTTAAAAACTCTGTGTCTTTTCTGTTGGGTACTGGCTCCGTTTACATTCCATGTGACAAACCTTAAACAACACATCACAGTATTTGTGAAAATAAAATTAAACGATGCCCGTTATCATAACAGTAGGGACACTCAGGGACAGTCATTGACAGTGAGTGATGATTAGTCAAGATTTTGAGAATACCTATAGGTAGCATGTGAGATAATAAAAATGTATGTGATGTGTTTGAAGTTAAATGAAGCATATGTTTTATTATTAAGTATTTGGATGTATGGAATATGAGCACGTGTGGGTTTGTGCGCTTGTGTACAAGTAATTGTTGTTTTAGAAATAAAAAATAAGAGAAAACAATGATGTGATAGTAAAGAGATGAAAAAAATAGAACAGAAAAAAGAACCCCACCCCCACTATCAACACAAAAAGTAGCCACTGTGCTCACCAAATGTGTACCCACCGACCAACTGTGCTTACTTAACATTATAACTGGTGATTAATCGTAGTAATAATAATAATAGTGACAATAAATCAGATTTGCACTAACCTTGACGTTAGATCGAATACAGCCAAGGAGTGATCTCAGGGTCTCTAAACAACTGGCCATTAATATACAGTTTATCCACTGTTATTGTAGCTCTGCAGCCTTCAGCTAGATGCTTTTTTCTGATAGGAAACAACACACGATGGTGATCGAGGTATACTTTAGGGAATTGATGGTTAACACTGAAGCTAGTACCACGTAGCTCCCTCCCACAGCTAATAACCTGTTCCTTCTGTTTGAAATGCTCAAATTTTGCAAGAATAGCCCGTGGTCGTTTGCTGTCATGTCTCTTACTTCCCATCCGATGTACACAGTCGAAGGTGATGTTGTTTACCGTCTCACTGGAGAGTTTCAGCTGGTTCAGAATGAAGCTCCGGACTGTAGCCTCTGGGTCCTCATTAGCTTTCTCGGGGATGCCCAAGAATACGAGGTTGTCCCTCATGCTTCTGGCCTGGATGTCTAAGATGGTTTCCTTCATCTTCTTATTATCTCCAGACAGCTGTGACATCCCCTCAGAGTTAAGACAGTTTTCCTTTCAACTCGGTGTTCTCACTAACTAGCGTAGCTACTTGCTCCTGACTAAACTCCAG
>NW_013954039.1:30484-31688 GCF_001266775.1 Austrofundulus limnaeus
AAACAGTACTATATAACATTTTAGACACATTCTAGACAGTTTATCAGCTAAAAAAAGTTAATTTGGGGGTAAGTTACTCTTTAAGTAACACATTCCAACGCGCAGCAACGCGCTCCCTACGCCCTCCCCCTCTTGCATTTTCACAGTTTTCTTGCGAGTTTTGGGTGTGGTGATATGGCGCTCAGACGAGACTTTAGGTTCAGTGGTGGAGTTGTCGATGCAGAGAAAACATGGATGGAAAACTAGCAAACAAGCAAATGAAAACTTATTTTCACACAGAGTGGGAGGAGGAGTATTTTTGTGTTTATTCTAATTCGAAACCTATGTAATTCGAGCGTTGCCTTACCCAAAAACTGTAACTTGGAGCGACATTTCAAGTCGATGCACAAACGGTATGAGATGGATTTCCCTAGTTCATGGGAGTGTTTTTGATTGTGCTGATAGCAGACGCTGCATTTGCTTCAACAACTCGCTTCAAAAAAAAAGCGATCGCTTCCAGAGCCGACTGCTTGCTGTACCAGGAAGCAGCGATTTTTAAAGATAGTCAAACGTCCAAAAACTCATAAATGGGGATAAAAAACAGACATTTTTCACGGTCGAATCTGACTGACAAAATTTTTTGGAGCTTAAACCAGGACCAGTTTCAGGATAAACAACATCGAGCCAGCCGCGTACTTTTTTTTTCCCCGCATTTTGCCCAGCACAAAAGGTAAGGCTGCTACAATAGCCTCATACCGTGCTAGCCGCATTCTGTCTCAACATAAGAAGTCTTTCAGCGATGAAGATCATGAAAGAAGCGTTTACTGAGGCTGCAGATGCACTTTTTCATTATTTTAAAAATAAGTGAGATCGTATCGTTCAATTGTCCACCAGGATGAATGGATGTGTCTAAATTCGTGTCCGTGTTTCTGCTGGACTGCTCTGGAGTTAAAAATGAGGTTTTGACTCTGCAAAATGACATTGGGATCAAATCCAGAGCTACAAGTCGCATGGATGGAGAGTTCTGCAGTCTGCTTTCTCTCACATGAAAATCATCAAGTCCAACAACAGATCCACAAAGACTGGTGATCATCTGGAGACCTGCTTACACCTCATACTGCCCACCTATGAGACCCTGGGCAGTGTCAGAAGTCCCACTAAGGTAGAGACACATTTATTTTTATACACAGTAGCTTCTTGCATAAAAAAGTTGTCTCCTCTAGAT
>NW_013954039.1:32264-35425 GCF_001266775.1 Austrofundulus limnaeus
TGGTTAAGTAGATAGTTTTGTTTGACAATACTTTAAATTAAATAAAACTAGCAACAATTACATTCTGTTTTAGACAGAAGAGACCAATTATCAATAGTGGGTATTTCTTATACTCAAATAGATTTTATATTTATTTTCCTAATTTTTTTATTCTGGATAGATTTTATTTTGGTGTATATTTACAGTATTGTCTTTAATATTCACAGAATTAAATTTTTCAGTTAGTTTAAAATAGTCATGGGTTTGCTATTCTTTGAATGGTTTTTGACTGATGACTTTTCTGGATGGTATGATGTTACAAATTTTTCATTTGCACAAAGAGTAGTTAATATTAATGCTAATGGCGATGATGGTGATGGTAGAGAGAGGTGCATCAGCAATTTCTGTGGAAAATCTTCTGAAAGCATTTGACATAACTTGTTACATTTTTCACTTTGAAGATAATTTGTGGAAAAAACAAAGCAATATACTGTTGTAGATTCATCCAGGACATGACAAATCAATATAAATAAATAACACAATGGTAAATTTTGCTATAAATCTAATATATCACTCTTTCAGATAGAGAAATACTCAAGTGCTTTGTTAATATGTTTTATATAGATTTTAAGACGCTAACATAAAGTAATAACCTCTAAAAAACAATACGTTTTTTTACTACCAGGTCTATCATCCTACACTGAAGTTGAATCATCTTCAGCCTTGGGGTTGGTTTAAGTCTTTTATTAGGTAAATTTCATGTGTGATGCCAAATTGAAGATGCCTTTATTGGAAAACTGAGTTGTGTGCAGAGAAGCTATAAAAACGTAACTGATTTACCTGTAACTGATTGGTGAGAATATTTTATAATTTAAAGTGTTAGCATTTAATTTATTTTCTGGCTTGTTAATAGTTATAATTTAGAGAATAAATGTTTAAACATAATCTGATTTTTTATTCTGTTGGATGGATATTATATGTTTCATGTAAAACTTTAGGTTTGCTTCCTGTAGTGGTCAAACAAAGTTAATCTCATATTACAAGCTTCAACACTGAGCACCATTCAGACCAATAAATGATATGGCACTTTCTAATAAACTAGGATACTCAAAGTGCTAAAACTATCCAATCTGTGTTCTCATTTACCAATCTTCTCATATTCATATGGCATTTAGAATGAGCATGCTCAGTTAGCAGTAAATTACAGGACACTATGTCCTTAGGTTTACATACAGCATTTGATTTTGTGAATCTTTTACAGTCTACTTATGTTGAAGTTGGGCCCCCAAAACATATCTTGCTTAGGACCCCCAAATGTCTAGGTCTGGTCCTGAAATAGCATGAATGGGATGTACATGCATCGAATGTTGTATTATGTTGTCCATTACGTAATAAGTGATTGGAAGAGCTCTCACACTTGGTTACAAATTCTGTTGTTTGAAGACAACATTGGCTTTTGTTTCATATTGTAAATGGGTTGGCACAGTTAGAATCTTCTGCAAACAAAATGTGTCACTGTTTAGTCCTATAGTCACTGTTTTGAAAATGTGGAGTTTGAGCGGACTACTGCATCAAAGCAATCAAGAAAAACTGTAATATAATATTGACGTTGAGACACCAGTGCTTTTTTGTATTTAACTGTTGCTACTTGTACTTACCATTGTGGGGTCAAAGTGAATCACAGTCCAAAATGTGTTTTTTTTTTTTTTACATGAAAATAGGTTTACAGGTTGTTTCTAACTGGATGAAATGTCTTAAGGTTGTACCAAAACTTTGACCATTTCAGTAAATGGGTTCAGGACACTGAGCATTTGGTTCAAACAGGGTTTAGTATTTTAGCAAATAAGAAAAACTTTAATATAAAAAACTGTAACTTCCAAACAAGCTGCTCTCACTCACGAGTTACTGTTTTTGTTGTCAGAAAGCAAAAAACTCTGAAATTATGACGGAAAATTGACTGTTTAAAACTGCCAACTAAAATTTAAACTTTACACTCTAGTAGCATAAAAACAGGTTCAGATTTACGTCAGCCACACACTATTTTTAACAAAAAACTAAACATGTCAGCTTCTTATCTATAGCAGCAAAGCTCAGAAAAGTGTACTGCAGATTGAGAAAATGAGACAGAGAAACATGTTTATAAGAGAGGTATGTCTGGTCTGGAAACATTTTCCCTTACCATATCCAAAACACAGGAGAATGGACTCCGTCTGGGAAGTGGACGCTCAGTGGAAGTCTGACTGTGAAAGTATTCAAATGGTTTGTTATACTTGCTGCTTAATTTCTCGATGAATGTCTGGTCATCACCGAAAATATCTTTTGGATAAATGTTCAGGTTTCCATTGGGATCAAATATTTGTCCAAAAAAGAAGATACTGTAACAAATCTGTTGAGTTGGAAAGAAAACAAGAGGGAGAAGCCTCTTAGATTTTCAAAAATACAACAAATTACAAAAAAAATTCTTTAACCCACCTCATCCACCAGATGTTGACTTCCATGAGTTTTATTGCACAGTTGAATCATCTTGTTAATAAGGACAAAGGCATTACTTTTGAAGAGTTCATATTTTAAAAGATATTCATCTGTCCTAAAAAGATGAAGAAGGTGGTTAATTATTGGAGTAACAAACATCACAGTGCAGACATTTCTACTTATCTTTATGCTAAATCAGACTCATCACTCACCCCTGACGTTTTCTCTCTTTGTTCTTCTTCATATTGCCTTCTTCTTCACTTGCCTGGTTAAAGAACGGTGAATAAATAAATAATAATAAATAAATATTTTTTATTGGCTGTTGGCAAACAACTTGTGGTGTGCATTACCAAGTACCCCCGGCTGCAGACTGTGGATTAGGATACTAGACAGGGTTGGATGTCCAATGGTTGTGGTCATGGCTTGTAGGTAAGTTTAATAGGAGGCTTAAAAAATTGGGCGTGGTTAATTTTAGTATTTAGCATATGGGGTTGGTTAATTTCAGAGTTGAGGGCGGGGTCAGACGTCCGACCCTGCCTGTTATCTGACCCCGCCCCATACCGCAGTCTGCAGCCAAGGGTTACTCTGCCTTACCGCCACCTACTAGAATGGAATGTGGGTCAAAATGCTATATTGTCTCTATTAATTATTACTATGCCTCTTTTTTGTATTTGTACTTGTTACATTGTTTTCCTTACTTACTTAAAAAT
>NW_013954039.1:35440-39156 GCF_001266775.1 Austrofundulus limnaeus
CAGTTTCCACTTCCATGTTTTTTTTATTATAAAGAGTGTACTATTAAGTCCGGTGTGTCCCATTCTTAATCTAGTTAATAAACTCTCTTCCTTTCTACAAATCAACTTGTGAAGTTGATTTGTCCTGTTGTTGCCCTTTTTGCTGCCCTATCTGCTGCTTCATTTCCCTCCACCCCAATGTGTGCTGGTACCCAYATGAATGTTATTTCTAAACCCATCATCTGTATTCTAAATAATATTTGCTTTGTTTCTAATAATATGTCCGGCCTGCTTTCTGAGTGGCTGTTCTGTAAACTTAAAAGTGCCGAGCTCGAATCTGAACAGATTAATGTTCTTAATGGTCTTACCTCCTCTACCCACTGTACTGCTAATACTATTGCTGACATTTCCCCGGTGTATACTGACAGTCCATTAGTGATTCTTTTAGCTTGTTTTATATGAAATTCTGGTATTATTATTGCTATTCCTATTTTACCTGTTGAGTCTTTTGATGCATCAATATAAATTTGAACTATGAAATTGGTCTATATATTTCTGAACTATATAAGTTAAAAATGAATCCTTTACATATTTTTTTTTCATTATTGTAAAATCAACTTTTGCCTTTGGTAATATCCATGGTGGTACTGTTGGTAATGGTACTACTGGACTTATTGATATGTTGATTAATTGAATCTCTTCTACTTTTTTTTTCAATCACCCACCCAAAGCTTCTGTTTTCCTTTTTCCCAACATGGTTTTAAAATATCGAATGTTGTATGATCCAGGTTATTTCCTTTTAAATTGATCCAGTAGTTTATTGCTAACCGTGTTCTTCTCAATTCTAACGACAGTTCTCCCATTTCTACTTTAAGTGCTGCTGTTGGTGTGGTTCTAATTGCTCCTGTACAGATTCTAAGTGCTTGATGTTGTATATTGTCCAGTTTTTCCAGATGAGTTCTTGCTGCTGATGCACATACCTGTATTATACTGCCATAATCTACAGTATATTTGATCATATCATTGCTGTGTATATTTTCTTTAATGCTGTTCTATCTGCTCCCCATTCTTTTCCAGCTAAGCATCTCATTATATTTAAGATTTTCTTATATTTATCAATAAGTTTCTGAATGTGAATGTTCCATATTACTTTTCCATCAAATCATATTCCTAAAAATTGTATGCTCTTTACCCACTCTATATCTTGTCCATACATTTTCAACACTTAGTTCTGTACTTCTTTTTTGAGTAAATATCGATTTTGTTTTCCCCACTGAGAATTTAAACCCCATTCATATGCCTATTTCTGTATATTATATTTATTGCTTTTTGTATTTTCTTTATAATGAATTCTACATTTCTACCTCTTTTCCATATTGCTCCATCGTCTGCAAAAATTGAACGTCCCTGTTACGGTTTGGTACAGGAATGAACCCAAATCCAGGCGGAGGATGAAGTTTTTAAATAAAAAGTATTTATTTAACAAAAAAAAAACTAAAAGCTGACAGGGCAGCAAAAACAAGAAAAGTCGGGACAACAAGGGAACATAACGGGAGGTAAGAACCAAACAATGAACCAGTGAGTAAGTGAGAGCTGAACCAGACTTAAATACAAACTGAGGGAATGATGAAATGAACTACAGCTGATGAAAACACTAATTAGGAACTACTGATAGGTGTGTGTAATTGACTGAGGAGGGAAATGACAGGTAAACATCTGAGGCGTAATTAAGATGAAGAAACACCAGAGGGAGGAAGACACCAGACAACAGAAAACACAATCCTACAGAACCTCCCCTCTACATATCGTCACCCAATGATACGACACGAACACGGGGACAACAACAACAACAACAACAACAACAACAAC
Organism: Austrofundulus limnaeus; assembly: GCF_001266775.1. Classification (NCBI taxonomy): domain Eukaryota; kingdom Metazoa; phylum Chordata; class Actinopteri; order Cyprinodontiformes; family Rivulidae; genus Austrofundulus; species Austrofundulus limnaeus. The sequence continues at coordinate 37,289 of NW_013954039.1, forward strand.
AACAACAACACTGGACGGAGGGACAGAAACAAAAGACAATGGAGGGAACACAAAAACAGAAAACTAAACCAAAAACCGACAGGAAAAAAAGTCTTGGGAAAAAAAACGTAAAAAACAAAAACAGTCTCAAAGATGGCCCAAGGCACATCTGAAGGGTCCAAAGAGTTCTGGTGGGTGCCCAGGAACCCAGCAAAGACGAGGCAGGAGCTCAGGAGGGTGACCGTGGACACAGCCACAGCAGAGGAGGAGCTCTGGCAGACAACCTTGGACTCTGCCACAGTGGAGGCGGAGCTCTGGTGGGTGGCCGTGGATCCGACTGTGTCAGAGGCGGAGCTCTGGCGGACGGCTGTGGATCCAACCGCGTCGGAGGCGGAGCTCAGTTGGGCCGCTTTGAGCCCAATTGCGGCGAGGATGGAGCTCTACCACGGCGAGGATGGAACTCATGAGACTCTGCAGGGGCCGGCTCTGGAGGAGACTCTGGGGGCCGGCTCTGGAGGAGACTCTGCAGGGGCCGGCTCTGGAGGAGACTCTGCAGGGGCCGGCTCTGGAGACACTGCATGCGGCATGGAGAACTCTGCTGCAAATGACAAGGAGTCAACTGCAGGCAGCGAGGATTCAGCTGCAGACGGCATCGATTTAGATTCAGGAGCCTCAGGTAGACCTGGGGACTTAATAATCCCACCCGGGGACTCTGAAGGCTCATTCGCTGGCTCCGACTCCGACGGCTCAGGTGCTGCAGCAGGCATAGAGAGCATCTCCACAAGAGCTGTCATGAAGACCACTGGGGTGGTGACCACCATCTCCCTCCCTTCAAGACCCTCCTCACAGGAGGTGGATGCTTCAACTCTCTGGAGAGCACAGGGAGCTGTAGAGGCGTTAATCGTCTGGGGAGCGCAGATGGAGGTAAAGGCGTCGAAGCTCATCTCTGGAGCACAGGAGGCGGAGGCGTCGACCCTCTCTGGAGCACAGGAGGCGGAGGCGTCAACCCTCCCTGGAGCGCAGGAGGCGGAGGCGTCGACCCTCTCTTGAGAGCAGGAGGCAGTGGAGGGGTTGACCCTCTCTGGAGAGCAGGAGGCAGAATGACCAGGTGGCTCGTCTGAACAGGGACCAGGAAGCTCTACGGAGCTGGACCCAGAAAACTCGGTGGAGCTGAAGCAAGATGGCTTGGCGGAGCTGGGACCCGGTGACTCAGGTGTGACTACAGTCTTTTTCCGACAGCAGTGGGAGGAACTCAGAGGTGGCCCAGGTAAAAAATAAGTGCGCTTAAAGGCATTTAAAGTTTACTACAAATTCATTTAGTATACTTATTGTACATTTATATTTTTAACATGCTTACTGCAAGTGCATTAAAAATATATTCTGTTGCACATTAACATTCTTTTAAAAATTATACTTAAAATTAATTTCTAATAAATATATGCTTAAATAAACTCTTTAATTATATCTCCCTTATTCAAAGTTGTGTCACAAGGGCATGTGACGTGTGAAAGTGTTGAATGAGAAACTTTCCTCACAATGTTAAACAAAAATTACAAAAATAAGTGACACTTTACTGTTTCTACTATGCAAAGACTGTGTACATTTTTAATGTTGTTGATATTTTCCAGACTGCGCTGTGGATTCATCTCCAGTTGTCCCAGACAAGGCCAGCATCTCCACACCACCTCCTGAAGCTCATGTCTTCACTACACGCCCTGATGCTACATCTTCAAACCACCCTCTGCACCACATCTGAACTCAGTCCACACCCAGTGGGAGGACCCTTCACAACAGGATCACACATACTTCCACACATCTCACAGAAAGGACGTGCAGGACAAGATGACTCAGTGTGATGAGGTTTGTTACGGTCCCGGGGTCTAGGATAC
>NW_013954039.1:44574-46856 GCF_001266775.1 Austrofundulus limnaeus
GTGCGTACGAGTGATTTAGGAGAATTTGTAGCATTACGAACAAAATTCACGAGTGGTCCAGACCTGCCGTATATTTTACGAGCAGTCAGTCTGCTGTTATCCAGATGGATTTTCTTCACTAATAACTTTATATTTCACTAGTTAGAAGATATTTAGAGTTGAAAATAAATCACACTCCATAATTATGTTGACAATAGGCTATTCTGTTTGAATTAGAATTATAATTTTAAATGTAATAATGTAGACTGACATAAATTGGTTAAATTAAATTAAATTGGCTATTAATGCTGTTGTACAACACATCTTCATGTTAATATTGTAATATTAACATGAAGATCTCAAACTACAAACCAATGTAAATTATTCATTAATTGAAGTTTAATTTGTCTCAGTATATAATGAGCTTTATAGTTTTTTTTATCAAATTTTATTTTGCTGAGATTTATTCAGCACATCAGCTATGCTTTTTTTCTCCAAACTTCCAGACATATTGCAGAGACATTTTAAAATGTTGTTCTCAAAACCACATCTGACACCAGTTGCGACCACGTGAGGTTGGGGGTGGGGATGGTGTGAAACTGCCACATCACTCTTCTGAATAAATGAAAATTGTTTTACACACTTGTTTACACTTGAATTAAAAATATTTGACCAAAGGAAAACCGGAGCAGGACTAGAGAGAGATGAATATATTTAGATTTTTATTTCTGAGACTATATACGGCCCACAGGAGACACGACATTAACAGCAGACATTTCATTCCTCGGCTTTAGCAGCTGCTTTAATTTCACAGCTGACACTGCTAAAAAAATGACAGATTTTCTTTTCTGAATCTCTGAGAGCAGGACTTCAATCTGCAAACTCACAAAGTTCTTCTTTTTACTTTTCGCAGTCATTTTCATGAAAGGTCACTTCCTGGTATCTTGGGCAGGAAACAGCCTTATATGGTGTTTTTTGGGGTGGTAATTATTCTAATCTCCCATCCTCGTGCACAAGCATCTGGATACAAACAGGTGGCATTCATCATGTTTATGCAGCTCATTTACACACTTTTCCTGAAGATAGAAGAGTTTGTTGGATCTGACTGACGTTTGTACAAACAAAAGTAAGAGAAATTTAGGATAAGAATACAAAAATGTTCTTGCATGAGGCCCAATGATTATACTACAAAGATGGAGTTGGATTAGCATTATCAGAATGTATAAACAACAGACACCACCAGTACCTGAAAAGACTAAAAATACTGTTTGTACTATAGTATACTGCTAATAAAGCTTTTCTAATTAATTTAGGTCATGCTTCACAAATCTAAAACCGCTGTAGAAATGGCCTGCAGTAGCAGATGTAGGAGTCACCTCGAGTGAAGAAACAAGATTTACTGCCTCGAAGCAGGCCTTGGACAGGCCTGACGAGAGGACAGGAACTCTGTCACAAACAGAACTCTATTCAGGCCATGACAGGTCATTCTAACCGTGGAAGAGAACCCCTCCATTCTCTTAATCAGATAATGGACAGAACAATCTCTTCTGTTCGTGATTCATTTGTTGTTTAACTAAGAATGTTTATGTGTTTGTTAAATCATGATAATGACTGTCACAGGAAAAGTGGAACTACTTCTTTTCTTTTATCGTGCCTTAAAGATTTATAATGGTATAAAAAATCACAGAGAATATGATTACAATGTTTTCATTGTGTTTTGGTGTAAATCACTGTTTTTATTTTACTGTGAACACAGTWATATAATTGTGGATTTTTCCTGAGAAAATCTTTCATTTATCTGGACTAACAGAATGGTTTAGAACTGATTATAAACAGAAATGTTAATTAATCATCATAAATGTTTTGCAGTGATTTCTCTTAGTCTATCAGAAGAAAGCTGAAAAGAGGTTATCATATCATGTTGTGAACAACCACAGAATTTTAACCTTGGGCTGGCGCCGGCTTGCAAATCTTTATCTTTCTTTCTCTGACTCATCTCTAAGCCTGAGGGCGGAACCAAAGTTTGTCCGTTTCTTTTACTAACCAGGACGGCTTGGAGCAACACACTCTTCTTCCTGATTCCAACTTAGGAAGACAGCTGGGATTCTCTCCGGAGAAACCTCAGTTTGGCTTTAAGTCTGATCCCATGAGTTAATTAGGGAAGACTTCACAGCCAGGGACCCGGCACGCCAGTCAGCGGTTCCAAATCGAGGCTTCAAGCCTCTGAGTGTTTTAAACTCCCGAGGGGAGATTTTATTTTGGAAAGAGATATCGGATATGGCTTGAATTTTTCTGGCTTGGAC
>NW_013954039.1:47856-52298 GCF_001266775.1 Austrofundulus limnaeus
GGCTTGGACTGAAACAGACGAAAGTTACCTGGAAAAACACCTGTTCGCCAATGACCGGTAAGCGAGCCGACATCATTTCCCTGACTGATCGGAGGCGAGCCAGCTCCTACCCCGAGGGTGCCTTAAGAAGTCACCACCAGGTAAAGCTGATGTGTTTGGAGTGATGTGTCATGTGGAACCCGAGCTTAGAAAGATGTGCAGTTCCGGTTGACCCACACTTTGATAAAAGTAAAAGTCGTAGTAACATACTACGGGGCGGCTGTGGCGGAGTGTCCTGGAATCGGAAGGTTGCTAGTTCGATCCCCTGTCCAGCCATCTCAGTCGTTGTGTCCTTGGGCAAGACACTTCAACCACCTTGCCTACTGATGGTGGTCAGAGGGTCCGGTGGCGCCGGTGTATGGCAGCCTCGCTTCTGTCAGTGTGCCCCAGGGCAGCTGTGGCTACAATGTAGTTTGTCATCATCAGTGTGTGAATGTGAGTGTGAATGGGTGAATTGTCTGTTAGTGTAAAGCGCGTTGGGGTCCGGAGGGACTTGAAAAAGTGCTCTATAAGTTCAGTACCAATCTCACTTTCCTCCTTTCCTTGTTCTTAATTTGCCAAAACTTAAGCTAAAAGTGCCAGTAAAATTGTTTGGTTGTTAACATCAGAACTGACGTTTTACTGTTCTATATAAGTAATCTGAGTTGATGTGAATTGAAATTTGGACGCGGGTTTTACCTCATTTAACTCTGACGCTTGTTATAGGAATAACCACAATCAAGTGTAACATGCTCTGTTCAATTTGTGTAAATAAATGATTGCATAGTCTTTTATGAATCAACTTGAACTCGTCTGAACGTTCACTTATTGTGTCACTTTTCACAGTCAAGATATTAACAAGTAATGAGAAATACCTTGGTAAAAGTTTCCTCATAACCTTGTATATGAGAGATGTGGGAAAAGCTTAATTCACTTTAAGCTCACTCCTACACAGACATGTCATGTTGTGTAAACTATTCAGCTGTGGCTACAGTGTAGCTTACCATCATCAGTGTGTGTATGATTGAAGTGTATCCAACAGGACAGGATAAAGCTCTATACAAGTTAAGGCCATTTGTAATTCAGACCAGGCTTGTTAGTTGATAATAGGTAAATAATGCTTTTATATTTAAATATTTTTTGTTTTTCCCTTCCACAGACATGGTGATAAAGCAGTTTCCAAACAGCACAGTGTCTGAAGTGAGAGCCCTCATTCGCAGAAAACAACGAGGCCTACCCAAAGAAAACTGACAGTTCCCCTGTTCCCTGAACGACAAATTATGAAGTGTTTTGTTTAAATGTTTGGTTTATATGGTTTTATGCTGTGTTTTTAATGTAAAGTTAGGAAAGAAGTGCACTTTAGTTATTTCTGCATGTGATTTGTTAGTTGTTTTTATGCAGAAACCTTAAAAGTGGCCTTCTTATGTAATTTATATAGTGTACTTTCCAATACTATACTGGCCATGTAAAATAATTTCTCAGATTTTATTTAGTTTAATGTTTTAGTCAGCATTTTAAACATGCTGCGGTGCATTTTAATGTAAAAGATATTAAAGTTTTTGAAGACATCTGAATGTGTCTTATAATACACTTAACGTTTTTTTTATTAGAGCATTTAGAAGAGCATTCAGAATAGTTTTTTAAAGCTTCAGAGTATATTAATAGTTGCTCTTGGAGTATATAACAGTACATTTATAATGATTTGACAGTCTAAAATATGTTGAAAATACATTTATGTAAAGCTTAACATATTTAAAGTGTTCTTCAAGTAGAGCACAAAGTATATTTTAGGTGTATTTTAAATATGTATATTTAAGCTAAATTAAATATACTTAAATTGTTCCATTTTAACACAATTAAGTACACTAAATTATATTGTAAATATCTTAAAGTTGAGTTTAAGTAATGTTAAAAGACTAATTAATATACTATAAGTTGTTCCAAAATAACACACTTAATATACACTTAGTACAATACAATTAAAATATAATAAATACATCAAGATAAAGTACAAATTAAGTATACTTTTTTTTCAACTGGGGGTCTGAGGCTTGATCCTCCTCTGGTGATGGTAGAGGAAGATCAGCAGGTGTCTGGGCCGTTGAGGGTAGAAGGGCTGCATGAAGGAGTCCTCTGTCACGTAGAGCTTCCTCGAAGAAGTCCAGCATGTTTGGGTGGGTGGCGAGACTCGAATGTTGAATAAACAACTTAATAAAAGACTTGGTAGCCACCCACCTACTCCATAGATCAACAGCAGGACTCGCAGCATCAGTGAAGGTGCGAGTGGTCCTCTGGATCGCGAGCGCCTCTTCAGAGGAGAAATCCTCGAGGAGGCAAAAATTACTACAGGCCTCCAGGAGCTCAGGAGAATTAATCCTTCCGGTGGGTTCTTGTTGTGACTGGTTCATTCTGTTACAGTTTGGTACAGGAATGAACCCAAATACAGGTGGAGGATGAAGTTTTTAAATAAAAAGTATTTACTTAACAAAAAAAAAAAATAAGCTGACAGGGCAGCAAAAACAAGAAAACTCAGGGGACAACAAGGGACCATAACAGGAGGTAAAAACCAAACAATGAACAAGTGAGTAAGTGAGAGCTGAACCAGACTTAAATACAAACTGAGGGAATGATGAAATAAACTACAGCTGATGAAAACACTAATCAGGAACTACTGACAGGTGTGTGTGACTGAGGAGGGAAGTGACAGGTAAACATCTGAGGCGTAATGAAGATGAAGAAACACCAGAGGGAGGAAGACAACAGAAAACAATCCCACAGTCCCATTCCCTCCTATATTTCATTAAAAACATAATTTATCATCACAGAAAATAATAAAGGACTAATTATGCTTCCTTGTGGTGTTCAATTTTCAACATTATACTTTTCAGAGTATACCTTTCCTATTTTAACCTTTATTTTTCTTTTTGATAGAAAGTTTTTGATCACTTACACATTTTCCCTGTAATGCCTAGTTTCTTTATTTTAATTAATAWTCCTTCAACCCACAACATGTCATACGCTTTTTCAATATCAAAAAATACAGCTACTACACTTTATTTATCTGTGCTTTTTTAATTTCATTTTCCAGATATAAAGCTTCATCAAATGTATTTCTTCCTTTTCTGAATCTACTTTGATATTTAGATATACATATTTTTGTTATTTAAGTAATATGTTAATCTGTCATTGATCATTTTCTCCATTATCTTACACATGTTTGATGTTAATGCAATTGGTCTGTAATTTTATGGTTTTGTGTTGTCTTTTCCTGGTTTTGCTATGGGTATGATTTCTGACTCTTTCCAGCTCTGTGGTAGCTCTCCTTCTTTCCAGATTTTATTACACAATTCTAAAATAATTTCTTTAGATTTTTCACTAAGTTGATCTATCATTATATACCATATTAGATTTTTTTTCCTGGTGCTGTTTTCTTTGTTTTTCTGATTACTCTATTTAACGCTCTCTTCCTAAAAACATCAGAAAGAGAAAATGTGCACAAGTCAATGAGTTAGTCAACTATTTAGATTATCAGACAAATAATGCTGGAGGACATATTTAGAGAATTACTCACCATGGCTGCAGCTGCAGTGTCAAATAAGCAGGGAACAACCAACACCACAGGAAGTCACACAAGTTTCATTTTTAAAGTGGCACCACCTTAAACTAAAATATGACCATATATGTAAAAATACAGCGCCTCTTTCAGAAGACAGTTCTGTGAATTGACGTCACAGCACATCCTGTTTCTGCTCCCTCTGATAGTTCAGTTTATATCAACACTTGTTCTACTACTTTGTTAGAGGAAGAATTAAAAATTTTATTTAGATTTTTTCTTTGAGAAAACAATCAGTTTAATGATGAGTGACGTGAGAAGTCTTACATTTTATTTTTAAAGTCAGGAACATCTAATTATCAGGCATGGTGTAGTTACATGTTTAATTTTAAAGTATTGATGCCACAGGTTAGGTCTTCAATTAGTAAAAACTTAAAATCAACCCATAAAACCAAGACAGACTATAAAATGTTTTACTGCAGAGTAAAATTGAAGCTGGAAAATACCACAAGCAACTCTTGACTGTTTGCATTTATTTGAGTATGCTAAAGTAAAAATACATAAATTAAATGAGAATAAAATCAGTTTTACTTAATTCTGGTTAGCTGACAGCAGGAGCGGAAACAAACACAACTTCCTGTTTGAAGCACTGAGAACATCAGTCTGCTTTTTATAGGTCAAGTGGTTGAAACACCTTTCCGAAACACACAGGATCAGGGGCACAGTGCAAAATAGTTTTTTAAGTGGTTCACTTCTTAACAAAACTTCCCCCTATTCCCTTATGTTTAATTTCTGGAGTGAATGAGTGTGCCAGTGTTGTACTCATCTTGATAAAGGAGGGTGCAAAACTGGACAGTCTGTCCTCCGGCCC
>NW_013954039.1:53298-54479 GCF_001266775.1 Austrofundulus limnaeus
CTACATTAAAATGGTGGAGAATGCGGGCAAAAATGCTAATCTGGACTAGTGAGATATTAATCTGTTCATGAATCTGGAAAAAAAATTAATTATTAATTTTTCCACCTTGGCATGTGTTTTTTTTTTTTAATGAAAAACGGCTTTGCTTGTGTGTACAGAATCAGTTCCGGGTGCTGCAGACCTTGGCTCTGATAAAGATCTGTTTATCCTGGCAATAAGTGTGTTTTTGGACCCGCCGCGGTCCGGTTCTGTGGTTCTGGTTCTCTCTGCGCCGCCGCGCGCAGAGGAGAGGTTCTGCTGAAGTGAGTCCTGCGCTGACAGACTCTGAGAGCAGCAACCGTGTTGTTTCGCTTGAGAAGCGAGTGATTGCATGCATTGTGCTCACATCTGCGGATGAATGAGTGAGTTAATAGGATCCTTTGTAAATCCAGTGTTCATACCGTCGGGTTTTTGAACATAAGTCTGGTCTGGTTTACGTGCGTAACTGCGCATACGCGTAAATATAACCAGTTGGAACTCCATGACGAAACTCTGAGGTCGCGTCTTAGAAGCTGTCATCACGGTTATATAAATAAATATAACGTGTAGGGAGTTTAGCGCTGTTGGAGGCTAAGAAACTTAATTGTTTGTGCCGAGGCGTTGTTCAGACGAGTCAGTCTGATCCACACTGCTGTGTGTGGAGTTAAGCACCGCTAAGTGCTAACGGGGAAGCTAGCTGATTTATTCAGTCTAAGTCTGCTGAGCGCAGTAAAGTCTTGCCCTGTTTCCGTGAGAGAGTCACGGATCAGCTCATAAATCGTGTGCCTTGCTTTGGGTTACGTGAAGCTGATAAAAGTTACGCTGTTGAGCGTAAAAACGGAGGTCTGAGCTCCGTGTTGGCGAAGCTGCTGGTTTTTGTGTCCGAGTGCAGCCGCCATTTTGTGCCAGGAAGCACAACAACGTAGCGTCACGACGTCACTACGTCACGACGTCATTACGTCACTGAACGTGAGTCTCCCCGAAGGAGGGAGTGGAACGTCACGGGTTCTTTTCAAAGCTGTGTTTGTGCGACAGAGTCGACATCTGCTGGTTTTTAGTGTTATTACACTCAAAGAAGCTGAAATTGTTTTATTTGCTTATAAAACGGGGAAATTAGCTCAAAATTAGGCGAAAATTAGCATTTTCTTGCTCAGAAAAATTAC
>NW_013954040.1:0-309 GCF_001266775.1 Austrofundulus limnaeus
CCTGACCCTGGATACTATAACTGACCCTGGATACAGCAATCCTAAAACAGAATACATGACAGCAAAAAATATGAGTAAAGTTTTGTTGAAATGGGATAGTTTGGAACCAGCTACAAAAATAATTGAAATCGTATTTACTGTACATACTTCATCCTTTGTTCAAATGGTCCCACTTCTTTTTGGCTTGCAAGGCTATCACACTTCCTTGTCCATTTGCTCCAGAACTGAACTAATAAAAAAAAGAAAGGACAACATAGATGTTAGTGGTGGGATAAAGAAAAGCTTGAATGTCAGCAGACTGTACAGTCT
>NW_013954040.1:6751-8718 GCF_001266775.1 Austrofundulus limnaeus
ATAACAAAAAAGCAAAGTATAAAAAAAGTATTGGCAAAAACTAATCCAGCTGCACAGCATCCAAAACACAAATGAACAGCCGCCCAAAAAGCCACCCCTTCCGCAGAAAGGCAGGAACGAATGCCCGAAAAGAAAAGAAAACCCCAACAAAAGCAACAGAGCCACTCCAACGTGCTGCCACCCCCATTAGCGCAACTCCGGAACTCGGAACTCTCGGAACCAGTCCTTTTGTTTTAAAGAATTCTGCTCAAGAATTAGTTTCTGTTAAGACACAGACTGTAACAAAATCAAGAGACAGCAAAGAAAATAATATCAGCAAAAATGACACTATTATCGCAAAAGCTGCTGAATATAGACGTATAAAAACATATGTAACGTTAACCTACTCGTGGCTTACTTCCATCCATCTGAAATCAGTCCATAGCAGGCTATGATAATAGAATAGAATAGAATAGAATAGAATAGAATAGAATAGAATAGAATAGAATAGAATAGAATGTCTTTATTGTCATTACACATGTGCATAACGAGATTAAAGCCACTCCCACAGTAGTGCAACATACATACATACGGTGCATACATACATACAACAGCCGGTGCAATAGACATATCACAAAAAAACTGCATAAACTGCAATAAATGTCTAGCTCAAAAGTTTTCATTTATGACTTTTTTCACTCAGATGGACTCAGACGCTTGAAGTATTTCACCAATCAAATGGAGCTTTTCATGTATTTAGTCAACTGGATAGCTCTCTTCATATTTTTTTAAAAATTCATGCTGGAATGAAAATGTTTTTTTTTTCTTTTTGCTCTGATTCCAGAGCAGAAAGACATCAACACTACATACTGTACTTACCGTATGTAGTTSCTTATGTATAGCAAGTCATATCATTATCGTAGTATTAAGCACTATTATAGCACATTGCAGGTTTTCCTAATATCGTGCAGCCCTAGTCAAAGGTGGCAGCATTTTATCTAGGAGATCTCACCTTGTTCAGTTGGGTAGAATTAATTTTCTGTGCTAGAGAATTCTCTCTTTAGATCACAGCAAATTCAATACAGATCTTCAAGGTATCTTGTTGCTGAGTGCTGCCACATAAATCACAAAGTATGATTTCACTTTTGACTTTTTTTCTTGATTGAAATGAACCTCTTTTCAAAGGTTTTGAACATGATTATAGCTTTTRTCCTCACTGACTCAGGAGTGAGACCTTATCGGGTACAGAGCAGAAGGCAGACATAATGGAGCAGTGATTAATTCTGTGTTTTTTAACACTCTGCCCACAGTTTAGCTTTTTGTAATTAAATTTAACRTGTAGATATAAATTCCTGGGGATTTTTGCAATGTAAGCTGGTTATCTACAGAAAGAAAAATTAAGGTTAAAAAGAGATTGCCGGAGTTCAACCCCAAGCTTTGAGATTAAAACAAAAGCAGAACCTGTTTTAAGCTTATCATTTATGGTGAACATTCCCCACATTTCTGTGTTCTGTCAAATTATCACAAACGACTCATTCACAAGTGAGTTAAATCRTGAGTTTTCAGCTTCCTTTTCCCAATTGAGCTATGAGATTCTGTCTTGTCTTTTTCTACGTCATGGAGTCATCTGTGAACCCTGAACAACCCTAAACCCTGAACATCAGTGGACTGAGTGCTAAAATTCCACGGTAAGGGCTCACAAGACAGAAGCTTGATTTTTGTAATGCCACAATCATGATTATTTGTGATGGAAACAGCAGTTCATTTTAGTGAACTGAATCATTAGAATCAGTTCATTAACATGATTTGTGAAAAAGATTTGTTCAGTAAATCATTCAGTTCATTTGTAATACATGTACTATATTAATATTAATTACAACAACAACACTAATAATAATTATTGTAAAGACCATTCCATTGTGTAACCTCATCACTGTACAGTTCTTTCATTGTCTGATGCCTTGACTTTTCAGAATTATGTTTTGTAT
>NW_013954040.1:9067-13066 GCF_001266775.1 Austrofundulus limnaeus
ACCTGCTGTAAAACAGCAATTATGCTGAGTCAGGCTTGATTTTTAATAATCTTTTCCTGTTAAATAAATAAATCAAATCAAATCAACCACACACACCTGTTTGTGGGCAGTCCATGTTAATTATGTTAACGTGTATATGTGTTTGGCAGTGAGGGAGACRTGTGTGGAGCAGGAAGGCAGATAGGTTTTTGACCGCACGTATCTAGAAGCGGAAACAGCTGAACGATAATAAACAAACTTTTGCAGATTGGTGCTAAACCTTTTAAATTTTTATATACYGTTTCCATATTTGAGAAAACTAAAATTCTCAAAAGAAAACAAGTTATGTTTCTGCACAATCTGACAATGATGGTGTCTTAAGTGCTTGTTGTCAAATATTTTGAGGGCCTGTTTGTAACAACTCTACAGGTTTTATTACTGACAAATTGGTTTGTCCCCAAGATGAAATACAAAATAAAATGTGCGAAAAAATTAGTGCGTGCATGAATATCTTGGTTGCTTCCAATGACAAACAAGGTCTAACATGTCTAAAATTGACCAAGTTATATCTAACAGTTTGGGTCATTTTTTTTAAATATGTTTCTTGTAGCTGAGGTTAGAATCCAAAAAAACTCCAAGATACTTAAACTCAGTCACAGTATCAGTTTACTAGAAGGCTTCCCATGCTGTTGGGTTTTGTTTTTGAATGAAGATGGAAAGAGCAGAACGTGTTGTTAAAAACTAAACCGAGGCTGTAATAGTGCATCGCTATGGGAGTACTTGTCCACTTTGGAGGACGCCAGACTTACTTCTGATTCTGAATCAGAACAAGATGAAGAGGAAAACATTGATGTAAGCAACCACACTACATTGGAAAACATTCCAAGTTTGCAGTTAATGTTAGCTGAAGATGAGGATAACGAAGAACTCTTTGGACTGGCGATGGCGGAGCTGGAGCACAACATTGCAGAAGCTGTCGGCACCACAACATTTGAAGAAAACAGAGACAATGAGGTGGAGAAAATCTTAAACTTTGACTGCAAATGCTACAAGAGAAGAAAAGATACATCTCCACTTGGGATACAGTCGTGCAGCCAYAAACTTTCTGTAGAGTTTATGTACAACATGAGGATGGATTCTTTAGCAGCAGAAAGAGTGTGGCAGGACATGAGAATTATTGGACATCTTGAAGCTAACAGACACATAGTCCTAACTTTGGAGATGACAACATCCACCAGAAAGATCCCGGTGAAAAGAAAAAAATGTCATGACCACTTACATGATGGAAGGCGTTGAAGTCTGCAGGAATACCTTTCAGTTTCTGATAGGATGAGTTACAGAATATATATTTTTTTGTTTTTAGAACACTATACGATACACTAAATAAAATGTTATAAGTTCAGAACAAAGAACATATTATAAGAATACAGAATGCTAAAGATGATACTAAATCCATTTCTTGGCCTTTAATATCCAAGTGGGTAAAAAAAAAACAGTAAAAAAAAGGGCCTGTACACAGAAAAGTTACCTAATGGTTGTTTCGTTTTTAGAGAAATGTTGAATCTAAAATTGCAACATTGGCCCTGTATGGGGAAATAAGGGTGTGCCAGAAGGTGTAGATCTACCATCCACTTAACATTCTGAATACCCAGACCACTTACACCAATTCTCCACAAGTGTCTGCGTTGAGCAAACAAACCCCTGAAATAAGCTTTATGTTTTTACTAATAAAATATAGTTGTAAATTGGGTCTTACAAGAAAAAAAAACATTTGCTAGTTGCCCTATAGCTCAGTGAAAATTAGACATTTTTATTTAGTTAGTTTTTTATTTGTTTGTTTGGGGAGGTCATTTGTTCTGTGCTTTTATGAAAAGACACTGTTCCCACCTTGCCCACATGCAGTGTGTAAAGCATAAACAAAAGGTTCTTCCAGAAAGTTACAAAAAATCTATTTGTATTTTAGCGATGAGTGTAACACTTGTAATTGCAAATCCATTATCTGACAGAAGKATTGTATTTGTTTTTGTACTTTTCAGAATTTGCAAAGCCACATTGTCCAACATCATCAGGCATTTTGATGAGAATGGGGCATGGCCACGCTTGAGAAAAAAGGGGTCACGGCCACATACACCCCGGATCATCAGCCACAATCAAATTGACAGAATTCTGGATTTTATTAAGAACTACACTGAGGACCATGCCATCATGCTGCCAGGTTGACATCCTGGTCACAGCGATTGGCATGTGAAATTWCTGCCAACTCACGTGTCCAAGGCTTCAGTGTGGCGTCCCTACATGGTCTGCAAAGGAGCTTGGTATGTGTAAATATTTATTTTTATTGAACAATCAACATGCTTTTAACAACCAGTAATGCTGAACTCTGTTGGCAATTTAAATGTAATAAAATATAAAAAAAAAATTTCAAGGCGAACGTGTAATCTTAAAATCCAGCTTCAAAGCTCTGTGAACCCAGCAACTCCCACAMATCAGAACCTGTAAGCCCTGCACAGATCTTTGCTGGCAATGCCAACAGGTTGTGAGGGATAATAGTGGTTTTGCTGTGTAGATTTATTTTGTGTTTGACTGCTAAAGGACAACAAATTAACAACAGTGCCCATTATCTGACGGACCATCTGTGTGCGTGCCTGGTGTTGGGTTTGCATCATTTGGAATCTTTTCTCCTCTGCCTCCTGATGTGCATTTATAAGATTCTCCAGAACCTTTTGTTCAGCTTCTAACATCTGTTGCAGCTGCTTTGTTTGCTGTAAGTCAAAATCTTGCAACCCAGAGTCAGACTTTGAAGCTTCAGCTTTGCACTTTCTGCCCAAGTGCTTCCTTGCCTGAACACCATGAACAGTCAGCCTCTCTTTTGTGATTCCATTTGCTCCATCACCGCTGAGTGAAGCACTGCTGTCCTCTCTGTCACCAGTGTCATCTGAAGGTTCTTCAGTCTCCTCATCTGTACAAGTGAAATACAAAAAAAGCAATTAGATGTCTGTAAAATAAAGCTTATATTTGCAAATGCATAAAAACTGACACATGGAAATAGGTTTGTCTGTTGGTATTTGTCTTCTTGGTTGTTGTTTCTTTACACAGGGTGCGACATAAACAGTCCTAATAAAAATATCAATAAGCATTTCCCTGTAAAACCCAATCAATGGCATTTTGTGATTCATTTAAAGAGTTAGTGGCCACAACAAAGAAAATACAAATGAACATTTGATGCTTACAACTATAATAATGAAACATAAGAGATTAACCCATTTACCATTGCGCTCAACTTGAACGGAGTTGATGGTTGAAGGGGAAGGTGTGCTTTCAGATGAAGTATTATCTGAAGAAGTGTTTTCTGCTGTTTGTTTCAATGATGTCTACAGAACTAACTGTTGGTCGTGTTCCTAATATTTTATCAAGTTCATCAAACCACGGACATTTGTCTTTTTCTTCTCCTGAACACCCTCTCTTGGCAGTATGGTCGCTCGGCAGCCAACCGGTCGACGCGCCATCACGTGGTTGTTCGGCGTTTGTTTTCGCACATATACCATTCATAGTTGCTGAGACACCCCGCGCCGAGCTCCTGGGAAAACCTCTCCCACTGCAGTATACATCACTGCATGGGATTTCTTCCCAGGGGAGCGCAATGCAAAAAAAAAAGTCCCGCTCGTCACTCAACATTGTTTATCCACAAAGTGGTCCCGGATTAAGCTCCAAAGTTTTTATCAGTTAGATTCCACCGTGAAAAATGTCTGTTTTATCCCCTTTCATGAGTTTTTGGCCATTGACCATCTTTAAATTGCTGCTTCCTGGTACAAACAGTTGGCTCTTGAAGTGATCGCTTTTTCTTTTTTTTTTCTTACAATTTTTGAAGCGAGTAGTTGAAGCAAATGCAGCATCTGCGCTTTCTGTACAAATACTCCCACGCTTCTGACCAATCAYACCATTCGACCCGCGGGTTGCGACAAGAAGTGCCGAACAGAAGCGACGCAATTTTCGTCATGTAGGGGTCACTTCAAGTGAAGA
>NW_013954040.1:13644-15015 GCF_001266775.1 Austrofundulus limnaeus
CCGACAGGCCTGTCGGTGTTCCAACCCGAGGCTTTAAGCCTCCAAGTGTGTTTTATACCTCCCGATGCAGAGATGTTTTATTTTTGAAGGAGAAACCGGATACGGCTTGAATTTTTCTGGCTTGGACTAAAGCAAACACAAAGTTACCTGAAAATAACACCTGTTCGCCAATGACCGGTAAGCGAGCCGACAACAGTTCTCTGACTGATCGGAGGCGAGCCAGCTTTTCTACTTCGAGGGTGTCTTAAGAAGTCATCATCAGGTAAAAGCTGACGTGTTCGGAGCGACGTATTGTGGACCTGAGTCGAGAAAAGACGTGCAGTTCTGGTTGACTTACACTTTGATAAAAGTAAAAGTAGTAGAACACTAACGTTACTTTTCTCCTCTTTCTTATTTCTTTGATTTGCCAAAACTTAAGCTAAAAGAGCCAGTAAAATTGTTTGGTTGTGTAACATCAGGACTGACGTTTTTACTGTTCTATATAAGTAATCTGAGTAATGTGGACTGAAAGTCAGAGGCGAGTTTTATCCCATTTAACTCTGAAGCTTGTTATAGGAAATTAAATACCCACAATCAGGTGTAACTTATGATTTGTTTAATTTGTGTAAATAAATGATTGCATAGTCATTTTTAACAAATTGAACTCGTCTGATGTTCCCCTTATTGTGTCATTTTTCACTTCGCACAGTCAAGATATGAACAAGTAATGAGAAATACCTTGGTAAAAGTTTTCCTCAYAACCTTGTGTATGAGAGATGTGGGAGAAGCTTAATTCACCTTAAGCTCACCTCCTACAGTCATAAAACTGCKACAGTTTGGCACAATTTCGGCAGCAGCGTGCTGGAGCCTTTATTCAGTGCATCTCTTGCCTTCTGGTAATTTTGGCAAAGTTTTTTCACTTTAATGTGGCATTGTTCTGGAGACCGCTCGAACCCCCGCTCMTTCATTTTCTCGCTAAACATGGAGAACATCTTCTCGAGCAGATTAGTTATGTGTCCATCCGTCCAAATGTCGAGGAGGCACAGTGTCTCTTCTTTGTTCCAAGTCCGTCCACGACTCACTGTTTTYAGCGTATGTGCAAAGRTGGTGTTAGCATTAGCAACAATAATGCTATTTTTTCCCATGATGCTTAGCAACRGTGGCCCGTGAAGTCCAAAAAGGYGCATGCTTTATGTATTTGGTTCAGTTCGAGTCCGGTCTGTATTCACACCAGAAATGAACTGTACCAGAGTTCATTTGGAAGCGGACAGAGACCACCTCCTAAAGCGGGTCTTGCTCTGGTTGTTTGATCTGCACCAGAGTTTGCATGAGTGTATTCACACCTGCACAAAAAGTCCAGACCAATGGGGGAAACAAACTCTAGTCAGTAGT
>NW_013954040.1:15526-16663 GCF_001266775.1 Austrofundulus limnaeus
TTTTTTTTTTTTTTTTTTTGTTTTTTGAAAGAGTGGACCGTAGGGTACATGTAAATACCAGACGTTCAGTAGTGGGGTGTGCATGGAGACCCACCCTAGTTTACAGACTAAAAAGATGAAAATTGTCATATTTTGTTTGGGTAGTGACATTTTGATACCCCCAATGCCATCATTGTTTGCATATTTGTTTAATGAACTGTCATTTAAATCGAAGAGCTAATCATTATAAATCAGCTGATACATTGTTTTTAAATTTTGGTTGGTTTGTAGCAAAGTTATGCTTCCTGTCCCCCTAATTTTGATGGTCACAGTGGAAAAGGGGTGTGGTCACAAAGTGGTCCCTGGGGGACAGTGAGACCCATATTATTTTCTGTTATCATGCATTTTCTGAAAGACTGGACCCTAGGGTACATGAAAATACCAGAGAAGTTCAGTAGTGGGGAGGGGGAGGGGGGCGATTCAGATGAACACTGGATGCACCTTTACTTTCGGCTCTGCACAAATAATAGAAAATACAAAACCTTGTCACATGCAGTCTCTCCTATGTACACTGCTCATCAGTCCCTCTTCTCAGATAGCAAGGAACAGACTGAGTTTTATAGTACGTATAAAACCTGGATTTTTCTACAATATATTTAACAAAAAAATAATAAAACAAATTAATACAACAGTGAAAAATGCATTGCACATACCTGCACAAATAACAGAAAAAAAATCCTTGTCACATGCAGTCTCTCCTACACAGCTCATCAGTCCCTGTTAGCAAACACATGGAGACCACCATAGCTAGCTTAGATGCACATGTGCTTCCAACTCTCACTATAACTTCTAAGAATTTACATACTGTATGGGTCACATAACCGCATGCTAACATTTGTATTTTAGCAGTGCTATTACTTCATCAAGAATGTTTTATTTTTGTRAACAATTAAAGTACAAAATAAATGCATTTTACTAGCAGGAGCATTACAATATAAAGACAAAATAAACTGTATCTCTGGAATCAATTATGATATCAGTACGATCCAGGTATCAAATTGTAGCTTAAAGCAGACTGTCAGCAGACTGTTGGCTGTGAGGAAAGACAAAGTGAGGTGGAAATGAGAGCAGGGAAGGCGGATGGGGAGAGGTGGAAAA
>NW_013954040.1:17024-18533 GCF_001266775.1 Austrofundulus limnaeus
CCTGTGAAATGGAGGAAAATATGTGCAATTTTAAGTAATTTGTAAGAAATGTGTATTATTAAAAGCTTCTGCGTACACAAAATTATGGTTGAATGGTTGAAAGCACTTACAATTTTTATCATTTAAGTGCGATGGTAGCAGTGGCTTGGAGCAGTGGTTCCCAACCACTTTAGACTTGTGTACCCCCTGAGCCATTTCGTCATACCACTAGTACACCCTTCAGTCAAACATAATGATGATTCTCCAAAACTATAATGTACAACTGATTATTAAATGCAAATTATTTTTACTCCCTAGAACATTTAAATCCCAGGCATTTTATTTCTTTCAACTCAAATTAAATATAGATAATAAAAATGTTGCCTTGAAAGTGAATAAGTAATTAAATAAATAAACCAGGTATTGGCAGGTAAAGGAAGAAGCAGCGTCCAAAATACATCAGAAACTCGCCCAAATTGAAAAACTCTGTGAGATTCTGAGTTTTATACAGGATTCCATTTTGTGCCAAATCTGTGATTTTTGGCATTGCAGAAATCATAGGGCCCTACAAATCTCAGTCCTGTTTTTATTTATTTTTATACACACCTGGGAAATTTTTTTACATACCCCCTGTAATATACTCACGTACCCCAAGGGGTACATGTACCACTGATTGGGAATCACTGGCCTAGTGGTTAGCAGTGTTGCCTCACAACAAGAAGGTGCTGGGTTCAGTCCCCAGTTTTGAGCTGTTTCTGTGGGTAAATAGAATGTTTTCCTAATGTTTSTGCTGGTTTTATCTGAGCACTTCAGTTTACACTCATTTATGTTACTTTTTGTGCTCCATGACCCTTATTTCATTTGTTATTTTCTGTCTGCAACAATTTGCCTCTGTTACATTAGCATGCAGCACCATTTTATTTGCATTCACTGAGTTACATTACACTACTGTGACTGAATTTGTTCTTTTCAATGGTTTTAAACAGGCTAATTATATTTTTACGCATTTCCACTCAGATAAGGTGTTTTGCCAGGCCTGAAAACAACCCCATTGCCCTGCATGCACTCTGAGGGAAGTGGAACTGGAAAGAGGACATTTGATGATTATATGGAGAGTAGGGAGGGGTACTCTTTCCATCTATCTCTACACATCTCAACTGAGCCTCATTTATAGTGCATCAAAGCATCTCTCATCTCATTTTTCTGTAATAACCTGCCATCTTCCATGGCTTTTGATTTAGTTTCAAGTGCTCAAAATGATTCGGCAGAAATGAAGTGCCCAGTGCAGAGGAGAGAGAAAAAAAGAAGGAAGAAGATGAGATYACTAACACAAACTTTTACACTTTTCATTTTCTTCTCTGCGCCTCATTGCTGAACTSTATTTGGATTCCATCATGGAATCTCACCATTTAATTTCCTTCATAATTAGCTGCCTTTCATTGACAGGAAACGTGCTGTCTGCTGACATGCCACTGCACAGTGTGTGTGTGTGTGTGTGTGTGTGTGTGTGTGTGTGTGTGTGTGTGTGTG
>NW_013954040.1:21184-23404 GCF_001266775.1 Austrofundulus limnaeus
GCACTGAAGAGCTACTTTAAATGAGCTCACGATCTACCGGTAGCTCATGTAAGAACCTTGTCCACCAGGGTTCTACTCCTTCTCAGTTACTGAGGAAACACAAGTTCTTTTATGAAAGACAATACCTCTCAGATTGGAAGTGAGAAAAAGGCAATAATTTGTAGTTCCAGTCCAGTTCAATTTTCTAAAATAAAGTTACTTATTTACAGACAAGTGAACTTAACTATATACAATTAAAGCTTAATAAACAAAACTTTATGAGATAAGATATTAACAATAAACCACCTTTAAACACATTTAAYAAACCAACATTAATGAATCACCTGGACTAGCTAACTGCACTAAGTTTTGGTAGAAAAAACTGTGTCGTGGGGAAATTTTGATTTATTTTCTGGTTCTTTGTAAAGACTACAGTTTTACCAAAAGCTGGACCAGAGGAGTCTTACATTACCTTTTCCACCAGTTATAGCCTGTAACTTGATGTTTATGCTGAAGAAGGTGGAGAAGGCAGCCCGACACGACACACACAGCCTGTGTGTGTATGTGCCTACAGGTTTTTGCAGMCTGGTGGGGACCATTTTCCCAGTAAACACTGSTGGTGGTGAGGACCCACTGCTCCTTATGGGGGGAAAAGCCCGGTCCCCGTTGGGATAAATACTGTTGGTGGGTCAGGGTTAGGCAGTACAAATGACTGGTAAATGAATGGAAGTCAATGCAAAGTCCTCGTGAGAATATATGAACAAACACGTGTGTGTGCTGCACCGCTCTGCTCTGTGTGTCATAGAGAAAAAGGAAGGGAGGGGGGAGCGGGCTGTCTTTGCTGCTGCAGCTCTGTGGGAGYGTCAGCGAACTAACAGAAGTTGATTATCAGGTTTGATCGGAGATTTTTCTCATCCTATCAGGGACAGTGGGAGGGTACGTCCCCCGTACTAACTGCGCCCATGGGATYGGCCCATTAATGATGCGGCCCAGCAGGAATTGACCCGATTCWCCCGATTACCCACTCCGCCCTTGGTCCCTGCTGTACTYGGTCTACAATAGAAAAAAAATCTGATGTCAATTGCATGGGACAAATTAAATGGTAAATGGACTATACTATTATAGCGCCTTTCTRTCCAACCAGGATTCTCAAAGCACTTCACACTACAATCTGTGTCTTCATTCACACAGCACTCTATTTGGTCTCTATAAAACTAACATGTACAAATCATCTATGGAGACTAATCCGTGCTTTAAATCACATTCATACACTGATGTAGGGCTGCGCCGTATATGCAATAGACGGTAGAAACGATATGAAGTTGGCCTACGGTAGAAATTTACTCTCTACCCTCCTGTCGTCAGTTACGTCATCGCACATGTGGCAACATGGCTGCGACTGCAGAGACAATGGAGCGGGAGGACGAGTTGGTTAAAAAAAGAGTGTCAAGAGAGAAGAGAATAAATCCTCAAGTTACCTCATGCTCTGAGATAATTTCCTCCATCCCTTCAGCTGCACATCACACAGAGTGAAGCATTAACCACAGTAGTATTTTTTACACCCAAGTTGTCATAGGAAAAACTTGTTTGTTATGTACTGTTACCCACAAAGATGATTAAAAAAAGATGTGGATGTTTGTTCAGTCATAAATCAATCTTACTAATGTAACAGGCTTCTGCCCTGAGAGCAGCAGCRGKTCAGTTCAGCAGGCAGAAGCTCAGAAGCTTTATTTGGCTTCATATGTGCAGAGTTGCACATAAGCAGTGYGCAGGTAAGCATGGCCGATCAAAAAAGGAAAAAGCGCACCAGATGGGACGTCATAAAGCTCCCTTGTGTACCTAAGATTGTACCTGATTGTCTGTCACAACAACACCTAGCAGGGCTCTAGAGTGCAACCAGTTTGGTCGCAAACGCRACCTGATTTCTTAAAAAATTAAATAAAAAAGAATCCAGCTGCACTGGTGTGAATGGATCGTTGTTCGGTGTACCAGAGCGGGACCCTGATGTTAGGATTAAACAGACACTGCCTTCAACAAATCAGACGAAGTCCAGAGCTGTTTTATCCAATCAGAGCAGAGCAGGGCGGGACTTTCAGTGCGAGCATGTTTGGTTGAAGCAGCGGGCCGGCTTGACTCGAGCTGCTGCAGCGCTCAGTCACATCTCCTCCTCTCCTCCTGCACTTTGCTCCTGACTTACCAGAGACTTTGGTCTGTAAAACATAACTTTATATTAAATATATG
>NW_013954040.1:24103-36021 GCF_001266775.1 Austrofundulus limnaeus
CATGTTAGTCTAAAAGACATTTAACCATGAAATGTTCAGTTTGTGATGTTTATATGACACATATGACATATGAGTAAAAAAATAAAATAAAATAAAATAAAAAACTTGTTGGACTGATTTGACATGATGTCCTGAGACGTTGCAGTTGATAGGAGTCATAAAACAGAACAGGGGGATGGATGTTAGATGTCCTGACGCCCCTCTAGATAAATGTGTTAAATGAGTGAAGGAAAATATGCGCAACAACCCTAGGTTCTCCCCTGAGAACCAGACCAAAAATTTTATGTGCAACCCTGACTATGTGCACACTTAAGGCTCAGTTATAGTCTCGCTTTAGGTAGTCGTGGAGTGCGCATGTGCACACTCACCAGCAGCGGAGGTGTTATACTTGGTGCTTACGTTGTTGTAGGTTTCTCCAAAAGGACACGTGGAAGTACACTTTATATCTTGTGAAATGTTGTAAATAGGAGAGCAAAAGCATGACGAACAAACATGCTCTTTGAATGGTGCGTGGCGCGCACAGCCTTTKCAGAGTTTCAAAATTTCAGAGGTGTACAACCACACGCTGGGACACCGCACGGGGGCAATGCGCGGGGGCGGGGATGGCTCGATAGTGTCACTTTTGGCGCATGCCCCCTCATGCCGGGTGTGACACGTCAACCATAAACCAGGCTTTAAGACCCTTAAGGTCCTGTCACACTAACATTTACAACATTAACATCCACTTTATTTTGATATTGTTGAAAATTTGAGAAATGCTTTTGTTTGTTGTTGAAACTGTTTTGCAATATATGTAAAACATTCTTTTGTACTTCTGTTATGTTCATTTACATGTAACGAATCTTCACCCTTATGAGGATTCTTCACTCTGTTTCGGACTATGATGGAGAGAGAAGAGAACAGAGGTTTTTTAAGTTTCTATTTGAGGAAGAGCTGATATCGACGAGCACTGTTCTTTTTTACTTTCACTTTCGAAGTGCCACTGAAAATAGCATGTCCACGTTTTTTTAATGGTGGTCGAGTTACTTACAGGGTGCATGGAAGGATTTCTTTCCATACTGAATTTAAAAAAAGCCTTCAGCATTTTCTTGCTGTCTCTTTCATAACAGCACCACTGCCCACTGCATTGCATATAAACCAGATGCCTCTGATCTTGTTTGATCTGACCGTAGCATAAGAGTCATAAAGCAGGTTTTCTTTGGTGTACATTTCAAACTGTGATCTAAGTTTCTTGTTATGTCAACTGGTTTAAATGCAGTTTTGCCCAATGAGGGAAAACAGGCACAGATCGAAGCAGAGCTACTGTAAGCTAAGCTCCATATGTGTGTGTGTGGGGGGGGGGGTTTGCGCGAGTCCTCACAAAGATAGCTAGACGTGTACATGTGTTTGAGTGTGTTTCCCTCTGTGTTCATTTTTAGCGTCCTGTTTGTGTTTTTGCATAATAGATGGGATAATAAAAACATTGTCATTTTATGTAGAAAAAAATATGTGTTTAATATGTACTGTAAATCAGATTTATAAAGATTTATATATTTTATATTTTATTTACAGTATAAAGTACTAGATGAAATGTGCTGAATTTATGCTTTTGTTTCTTTTCAAAGAAATGGCTGAAAAATTGAATCCTTTGTAGCAGCACTTCAGTCAGCCAACAACACCAGGCAAGGCTCAGTGCAACATCTGCAATTTGCTGGTGAGCATGGGTGCAGATACAGGAAAAAAAGAGAAACACTTCAAATACATATGTGGACTCATCTGAAGCGCCACCGCCTTGAGGCCTATAACAACACCCAAAAAAGAAAGGACGATCAAGCAGCTTCTTCTTCTAAAGAAAGCTCAAAACAACCCACAGTCATGCAGATGTTTGATGCCAAAAGAAAATGGGCCAAGTCTGACCCTAGGTCAAAAAAAATTGATGCTATGATAACTGAAATGATTGCCACAGACAATCAACCATTTACAGTTGTTTCTGATATTGGTTTTCAACGTTTAGTGGCATTGCTAGAGCCCAGATACACACTCAAAACGGAAAAGTACTATCCTACAGACCTCGTGGATGAAGTTCACACTAAAGTAGTGAACAAAATCAAATAACTGGTCAAATTAGACAATGTAGGTCCCTATTTGTCATTTACAACTGATTGTTGGTCTGGGGAGACAGAATCCCTAATGAGCCTGACATGCCATTTCTTTGACAGTGACTGGGAAAGGAAACAAATTGTCCTCAATGTCAAAGCCATGCATGGCTCTCACACTGGTGAATATATCAGCGAAATGTTCCTCAGTTTGCTGAGGCATTGGGACATTGAGACAGAGAGAGTCATGCTTATGCTTCGTGACAGTGGCGCCAACAAAGGTGAAAGGGTTGAGGATCATTGAAATACCTGATCTCAGCTGCAGTGCCCATACATTACAGCTTGTTGTAAATGAAGGAATCAATAGCCAGYGAGCGGTGGTGGACAGTGTAGCAAAGTTAAAATCATCTGCCTCCCWTTTCAACCACTCTGTTCTGGCCAAACAATGTCTCACAGTGATTCAGAAAGATCTTGACCTCCCCCAGCACAGAATCATCCAGGCTGTACCAACACGCTGGAACTCCAATGTACATATGTTGGAGAGAATGCTGGCGCAGAAACGTGCTTTGAATGTGTATGCAGGTGACCATGGAAAGATTTCAAYGTTATCAGGAAAAAGAAAGGAGGAACAGGCTCACTGGAGAAAATGCTGAGCGTCTCTGTTTCCTGCATTACAACCTGCAGTTCTTAAAATGGGACTATTAAGAACCTTTACTGAAAGGTTGCTTGGGAAAAAACAAACACTCAGGTTCAGATTGTTCACATTTCTTTTAATTTATTTTTGTTATATTGCTGTTTACAAATGTTCTCAGGAATGTCATCTGCACTACAAGGACCTGGTGTAAAAAACATTAAGGTTCAGATGGTTCTCATTTCTTAAAAAATATTTTTGTTACATTGCTCTTTACAAATGTTCTCAGGAAGGACATCTGCACTAAGGCCTCATGCTGCTACATAGTTCACAAACATTTAAGTGTTAAAATAATTATTGACTCATTCATGCATGTTTGAGAAATCCTGAGGAAGCCATGCTGAGGAGGAAAACGACAGGCAGGGACCAGAAACGCCCCTGGGATGTGTCTTTAAGCCGAACTACCTCATGGCAGAGCACCACACCTCCTCCTCCCCACGCACCCCGCCCATGACTCCTGCAGGCTCTCTAGTGAAACTAAAAGTTAAACTTAAACTGGCTGCTGAGCTCCACTACTTCTCACTCAGTGAAGCTCTTTTCAGATTAAAAACACCTTTAAGGAAATGCATTTTCAGATGCCAAGTAAACTGCATACACACACTGAAATGGGCAAGACAGAAGCGGAAGGTGACTCTTAAAGAGACAGGGGCCAATTTCAAGGCGTTTAGAGGAGGAAGTGATGAGAAGATGAGTTTATTTTCTATTTAAACATAAAAACAGCATTTTAATAACAGCTAAAGGTGACAAAGATACTTTATTATGGTATAGTATTTAATTGTATGCCTGAGAAACACATAATATTGCCCATTTGACTTTATCCTTTAAAGAATGTGGCTTTTGGGGGGGTCACGTGATGCAATGACGTTGAAAGGACGTCTGCTTGGGAGCTCTGAACGAAAACTTGGTTTTGAATTATATTTGATTCCCGTTTAGCTCTAAAACCTCACACAATACAGTACATGCTTATGGATCTAAGACCTCGAAATAAGACTCAAAGCTCGATTATCAATCATTTTTCTGTGAAAAAGAAGTACGGGATACTGGTCCCGACGACAACATGACGGCGGTGGAGAACTAAAGCAGTTACATCGGAGAAAGCCAYGCTATCCTACAAGAGATAAGACATGGTAATGAAGTTCTCTCAAACAAACGACACCAAAACTGCTGAAATAAATCAATCCATCTCTGGGCTGAAAACTATAATAGATGGACTGGGCTACCGAATCACAGATGCAGAACAGCTAACCGAACTGGAATCCCATGTTCTCCGCCTTACTAAAGATAAAGACTCTCTCATCGAKAAGGTGGACCAGCTAGAAAATCAAAGCCAGCGTAACAACATCCGCATAGTTAACCTGCCTGAAGGCCTTGAGGGAACTGATCCGATACAGTTYTTCATGGAGTGGATCTCTTCGGCACTGGGAAAAGAGCACTTCGACGTGCCCCCCCCCACCCCCCACCCCCCAGATCGAACGAGTGCATCAATCCCCCGCATTTAATCCACAAAGRTGAAAACAGCCTAGGCCCATTCTCATCCGCCTCCTTAAATATCAAGATCGGGATAAGATCCTTCGCATGGCCACCAAGATATCCAGAGCAAAGGGCGAGTCTGTTACTTTTAATGGAGTGTGAAGAAATTTAGTTAGAGAGATTAGTACTGATGTTAAAAGTTGTTAACAACAGGCGGATTTTGATGTATCACAGTTCGAAGTTAGATCACATTGAAAGAGGACACCCACCTTGTGTGAGACGTAGCGGCCATCACGAAAGCTATAGAAAAAACATCCCAAATGACCATGGCTAATCAGGTGATTGTACATACTTTGCATGATGTAAACGCCTTCATAGACTCTCAGGCATTTACATTTTCACCGAACAGGACAGAAAATGTTAAAAGACTGCTGGACAGACCGCACATTCATTTTATGGCGGAGGGAGTGAATGTTGCTTCTCACATGACGACGTGTCAGGACCACAGTTGTGCAGAAGTGGCAAATCAGGAGATGAGAGTACATGACGTCTTTAAGGACCCTCTAGATGGAGCTGACATGACATTGTTTACTGACGGGCACTCTCACAAGACTGAAGGAGGTGCGCTGATTGCCTCTTTTGCTGTGGTGTCAGAACATCAGGGACAGTTTGTGGTGTTGAAGTCAGAGGTCATCAGACAACCAGCGTCAGCTCAGTTAGCTGAAGTGAAAGCAGTGACAGAGGCTTGTAAATTGGCGGCGGGTAAAACAGTTAACATCTACACAGATTCAGACTATGTGCATCGATGTGTCCACATTGATTTAAGTCATTGGATGAGGAAAGGTTTTATGACTGCTTCTGGGCAGCCAGTGAGTCACCTGCAACAAATATTGGAGTTGTACTATGCGTTAAGTCAACCACGGGCCGTGTCAGTTTTGAAATACAGAGCTCATCAGAAAAAGTGTGATGTGGTAGCAAAAGGGAATTTTCAGGCTGACAGAGCAGCAAAATTGTGTGCTGGTTATGAGAAAAACAGTCGGATGGTTCAGGTGACAGGAGGAGGTGCTTCTAGTATTTCTGAGGAGGACATTTTGCAGAAAGAATTTGCTGTTCAAACTATAAAGGAGTTGCAAACTAATGCTGCCTTTTCAGAGAAACAACTGTGGCAGGACAGAGGAGCTAGACAGGATGCTGAGGGCATCTACAGAAACCATGAGGGAAAGATTGTGGCTCCTGAAACTTTGGTGAACCAGTTGTGTCAGGAGGCTCACAGTAGGGGGCATGGTTCCGGTGCTAAGATGCTTGACATGATCACTCAGGTTTGGCGGCATCCTAATATCAGAGCAAATTCTAAGTATTTTGTTAAGATGTGTGAAATCTGTTCCAGACACAACCCGAAGGGGGTGCTGAAGTTTGGACTCAGTGCGTTCCCGGTTCCTGCGGCTCCATGGAAGGAGGTATGTATTGATTTTACAGACATGGGGGCTGACAACAGGGTTCAAGGAAAAAGATTTGTGCTCTTCTGTGTCGACACATTTAGTGGATAGATTGAAGCGGTGCCAACATGCACAGAGAAAGCGTCTGAGGTGGTAAAGTGGTTGTCTCGTGAGGTCATTCCAAGGTTTGGTGTACCTGTGGTCATAAGATCTGATAATGCTAGGCATTTTTCAAATAAGGAACTGCAAAAAGTGGAGCAGATGTTTGGGATCAAGCATCAGTTTGGGGCAGTTTTCCATCCGATGTCCCAGGGCAAGGTTGAGAGAGCAAACAGGACACTGAAGGAAAGTTTAGCTAAGGTGTGTGCGGACACAAAGTTGAACTGGGTAGAAGCTTTGCCTCTTGTTTTATTTAATTTTAGGTGTAGTCCAGGGGGRAAACTGAATGTGAGTCCTCATGAGCTTTTAACGGGGAGAAAAATGCTGTGTCCGCTAACGACTATGCCTTCAGAATGTAACACTTTACAAATGCAGCATGATGTGATGTCAGAATGCATGATGAGKTTGAGAAATACTGTCTTGAGTCTGTCCCAACAGGTAGTGGGAGTGTTGACACGAGACTGCAGAGATCCCTGTGACATTGTCAATCCGGGGGATWGGGTGCTGAGGAAGGTGGCATGTTTTGACTGGCGTCAGCCGAGGTGRCAAGGACCATTTCAAGCTGTGGAGACAACAGCTCACTGTGTGAAGGTGTGGTTGTCTGGGACAAATTTGAGTAATTGGCTTCATAAAACACACTGCTGCAAATCTGTTGCTTTAACGGAAAAAACTCAGAAAAACATTGAAAACCAGTTGGATGACCTGAATGCTCCTTTTGAAAAGGAAGACACAGCTGCTGAACAAAYGAAGTCATCTGAGTATCAACCTCCATATAATTTAAGGAGTAAGAAATCTTGTTAAAAAAAGACAAGACTGAGGGGGAAAGGCAGAGGAGCATGGATGTTGGGACAGCTGAATGTGGCCTGGTGTAAACAGGTGATCAATGTGTCATTGTGGGAGAATGCAACAATGTTAAATGTGTCTAGGGCGGACATATTTTGGTACTGTGGTAATAATCGTTTGTTAAAGGCGTTGCCAGCAGGTTGGAGTGGGCTGTGTACGGAGGTGGTCTTGCCGGTCAGGTTTGTAAATATCACAATTGATGAATTGCTGGAACATCGGCCTCTCCTGGATAAGCAGGTTGTTAACTTGAACCGGGTTAAACGTGAGTTTGACATATATGAAAGCAGTCCAGTGTACAYTGATTCTATTGGGGTGCCAAGGGGGGTTCCCACTGAATTTAAATTGATCGATCAGGTGGCAGCTGGCTTTGAAAGCATCTTACCTTGGATTACCCTTAATAAGAACGTAGATCATATAAATTTTATTCATTTTTCTTAGCAGAGGCTTAATAATTTGACCAGGGATGCCCTTCAGAGCGCACATGAGCARTTGTCTGCAACGTCTTTTATGGCTTATCAGAATCGCATTGCATTAGACTATTTATTAGCAGAACAAGGAGGAGTGTGTTCATTTTTGGGTCATCTTGTGCATTTATTCCTGGACATACTGAAACTGATGGGTCATTTACAAAGGCTGTTAAAGATCTGCGAACTTTGTCTGTGGAGATGAACAATTTATCAGGGACTGCCACACAGACGGAGGGATGGTTAATGAAGATACTTGGAGGTTGGAAAAATCTGATGTCTGCTGTTGTCATGCCATTGGTGATGATGGTAGTAATACTAGGTTTTTGCTGTTTATGTGGCATCCCAGTGGCTAGAATGTTTTGCTTGAGGGCCATCTCCCAGACTGTTCGAAATACCTTACACCAACATCCCACCATGGAGTACCAGATGGTATAGACGACGGATGCCGCTCCAGTGCCACCACTTCAATATCCATATGGTGCAGATGACGACTGATGTGGAGACCAAGGCCCTGAAAATGATCTTTCTAGCTGACATTTTTAGAAATAGAATGATAAAACTGAAATAGTTACACTCACATAGTCGAACATGATTTTTATAGGTTAACGAATCAATGGTAAATGATTTTTGTTAAATGTTTGAATTTCATTTATGTTTTTCATTGCTGATTCTTTTTATAGAAGTGATACACTAAGCAGGGTATGTTTAGAACTGTTTTAGCATTTTTGTTTGATTTGTTTTTACTGTTCATTGTATGGTTTAATTGTTGATGAGCTAAGGTTAAATCTTAATGTGCAGGGTTGTTGTTAGTAACCAGGTCAGTCTGCCACGGAAGAGTTGGGGAGATGGAACGGTGCTGAGGACTTGTACCTGGCTGTAGGCCATGTTCTGGAACGTCTGGCCTCAAAAGAATAAACACAGCTGACCTGGTTGGTATTTGATGGTAGTTCAGTTTGTATTTTCTATTTTGTTGATTGGGGTGGAATAAATGGATCATATTACTTTATATCAGGGGTGGGATGTTAGAAATTTTCCACGTTGTGCTGTATCGCTTAGGTTAATTTGCATACACATTTGTGCCTTATTGTGATCATATAGTTTTTATAAATTTCTTATTTTGTTCACATGATTTGGTCATGTGAACAGGGGATTGTGAAGAAATTTAGAGTTAGGGAGATTAGTACTGATGTTAAAAGCACAACACTTTATTCTTAAGTTCTCCTTTTTGTAATGTTGACAGTGTTTATTATGTCTTGATTGAAATAGGTATAGTTACATGTCTGAAACATCTTTTACAACACAATTAAACGTTTGAATGACATTAGATGAGAATTTTGTCTGAATGCCTGTGACTCAGCCGTAGGTCAGCAGGTGGCGAGCGAAGGCATTGAAGAAAATGTATAAATACATGAACTTCCGGTTTTATGGGCAGCGTGAGTTTCCTGTCTGCAGACGCAGTAATAAAACTCCACTTGATTCCAGAGTTCTGTTGTTGTATGGTTTCATTCCTCCTACAAATCATTTTATTTAACATTTGTGTTTATCATCTCAACTTCAGTTTATTGAATACAAATTTTCTCACAGGAGTCTCTGTGATGTTTTTCCCGGATCTGAGCAGAAAAGACTGACACCCTCTGCCTTCTAAGCTGAGGTAAGGTTACGAACAGTTACTTATTAGTCAGAATGTCTGTAGTTTAAGCCAAATTAAGTGTTCCATGTGCTCTTTTTTCCAACTACAGTCAGGCTTCACATTACGGAAGACAGGCAGGCTGGCATATAGCGCATGCATCTTGCGCCTCAAGTGAGCTCGGTACTCCCCCCGTGACATAAAACTCTGTTGCTCTCAATGTCCGACTGATTGCATCAAAGTCCATAAACTTTAAGTTTATCCTGCTGTGTTTGCTTCAAAAATGSTTTAACTGCGTTGTTTAGCTTTTCCATTTATTTACTGTTAATTTTCGGGACCTGCCCTGCTGTTCAACCTACAGTTATGCAAATCATATTCTGGATGCAGGTCAGCTGATCCCAGAAACTCTGTGTGCAGCAGCTTCATATCATCTGTTTACTGAACTTTATGACAACATAAAGGCTATTGTTAAGTGTTGGGTAACCATATCGTAAATTAATATTAAAAACTAAAAGCTGCAAAAAATATATTTTCAAACTATTTATTGGCAAATTTAGTCTAATAATTGAAAACATGTATGAAATAAGAAATATGAAACAAATAAAATAAAATACATACAAAGCATAACACAGCTAAATGTATCAAAAGTATGTCTATGTAATATTAGAATTTTCTGAGACAATGAATTTTGGTTCCTTTTTTCAGTAGGAGGTTTTTATTTACAGTTTTTTCCAATTGCTAAAACACAGTTTAGCAAAGTAGTGTGGTTTTATCAAAATACTAAACACAATTCACAAAACCACACACCCAAAACGCAAAATTTCGCCTGCAAAATCAAGCACTGTAACCAAAACTGCATTGTCAAAAGCAAACTTTTGCACCAAGTTGCACACACGACATGCATATTACCTGATTTTATTCTAACCAACTACACACTGTTGGACATAATGTAAAGTACCCTCATCTTTAGTATGCTGGCCATAATACTGAAATAGTTTAACTTGTAGAAAATTCTTCTGATTGTTCACATGTACAGAAATAATTGCAGTTGCATGCTGTTGAAATGTTTTATTTTTTCCCAAACAGGACAGTGCAGCAGCACAGCAGAAACAGTATATTTACATTATGTAGAATGAACAAAAATATGCTCACAAAAAAAGAACAGTAAAGTGAAAAAGAAATTTGCGAAAATAATGTCGCACCAAAAATTAGGCAGCACCTTGCCACACAGCTGGGTCTGGCCACAACGCCTTGTCCATATCGCAGGCAATATCTTCCCTTGCCAGACATCGAGGGAAGAAGCACCTTGAGTGCCTTATCCATCCCTGAATAGCATCCACATCAATGTCATCCCATGCCTCTTCCATAGCCTGCACTAAAGGAATGCGCACATGGGGCTGCCGGTCATATACCTTCCACCGCCATGCTGAAAAGAACTCTTCTATAGGGTTCAGAAATGGTGAGTATGGTGGGAGGTATTGTACACAAAACCGTGGGTGGTCAGTAAACCAATTTTGGACTGGGGCTGCACGATGAAAGCTCACGTTGTCCCATACTGCAACGTATAGATTTCTTTGCTGATCTACATCATTCATATGCTCTTGTGGTATTAAAATGTTGTGGAGTCTGTCCAGAAATGTGAGAATATGGGCTGTGTTGTATGGTCCAAGGTTGGCATGAYGGTGGAGAACACCATGTGTATTGGAGATGGCAGTTCACATTGTGATGTTCCCACCACGTTGGCCAGGAACATCTATAATGGCTCTGTGGCCAATGATGTTTCTTCCCCTTCTTCTGGTTTTGCTAGGTTGAAGCCAGCCTCATCTATGAAGATGAACTCATGTGGGATTGCAAAAGCATCCATTTCCAATACTCCCTGAAAACAAAAAATAAAAAGTCAGTATGGTGTTATCCAATGCACTGGAAAACATGTGTGTAGTGTACTGCAGTCAATAATTTTCTTACATTTACATATGCACATCTGACCTCTTTATATCTTTGAGAATTTCTTTCAAAAGGCACTTTATAAAGCTGTTTCAGTATGATTTCGTTTCGCTTGAGAATGTGAGCCAATGTGGACAGACTGACTCGTTGAATGTTGCTGAATATTGTGTTGTCTTGGATGGTCTGGCTTTGAATCTCGTGTAATCTTATTTCATTTCTTTCCAAAACCAAGTTTACAAAGGCAGTTTCCTGTACCCCAGTGAACATTTGGCCCCCTCCTCCACCATGGTTGTGTCTCTCAGTCCTTTAGGGGAAAAATTTCAGTATATGCCATTCATGAAGTAAACATGTCACCCATCCGATACATTATGACATGACGTATACTAATCGTGTGAAAGAAATTTTGGTTACATACCTGTGCTCCAGTCTAAATGTCCGGATGACAGAGGCAACAGTAAAATGGCTCAAGTTGGGCTGCACSCTCTGTCCAGCTTCTTGCATTGTCAGCCCATGGTTGATGACATGATCAACTATGGTTGCTCTGATTTCATTTGAAGGTTGTTTTCTTTGGCCATGAACTCCTCTACCAGCTCTACCTCTCACTCTTCCTCCCCCTCATTCTCACTCTCCCTCTTCCATTCTCTACAACATGTTTCATTGTTGTTGTAAGAGAAAGAGGTGCTCACCCGTGATATTTTTATAGTGCTCCTGATAGGAGTGTTAACAAATTAGCATTCAGGTGTTTAGCCAGGTGGAACATGTTTTGACCAAYTACCTCATGTAGTTTCATTTTGAATTGCAGTGTTTTGAAATAGAAAACATGTGACTTTATGTCAGATTTTTGTGTCTTATGCAGAGAACGATGTTCAGTTAATTTAAAAAGTGTCATTTTGAATAGCAAAATGTGTTTTAAAGCAGAAAATGTGTTTTGACTTTTGAAAACTTGAAAGGAGGTTTTGCTCTTTGTGTGTCATTTAAAATAATTGTGCTATGGATGCCATTTTAGTGTGTTAGCAACTGCAAAAAACTGTAATATTGTTAGCCTGCAAGGTTTTATTTATTTAAACAAGTCTATCAAAGTGCAACTGTCAAACAGTAGATGATTAATTATTATTAATTTGGAAATTTTAAGAGTATAATCTAGTAATTGTAACTTATTTTAAGATGGCTAATTGTAGCAGTGTCTGATCAGAAATCAGTGATTTT
>NW_013954040.1:43336-48167 GCF_001266775.1 Austrofundulus limnaeus
GAGACTGATTACAAAACAAGCGACAGGTGAGCATAATACAATGAGTGACCTAGAAAACAGACTGAGGAAGGATGAGTGGTAAATACACTGAGAAGACACACGAGGGCGACATGAACAAAACAGACAAAACACATTCTCAACAAGGTGGATATAAGGAGTACCCAATATACTCAGGACAGAAGGGGTCACTTTCGGGGTCATAATCTGGATCGTACTCTGGTTCAGACCCTGAGTAAACAGACTCAGGGTACTCATAGTCTGACCACTCGAACTCTGGATACTCGAACTCTTCGAACTCTGCATACTCCAGATATTCTGAAGACTAGGTCTCTGAAGGCTCAGACTCAGGAGCAGAACCAGATGACGATGACGACGAAGAAGATGGAGCAGGACCAGATGATGCTGATGCAGATGAAGATGATGATGATGATGATGGGGGTGGCTCAGAACCAGACACTGCAGCAGCCGAAGTGAACCTCTCTGATGGTCCAACTGACGTAGTAGGCTCGGCGGATGCTGCAGCTTCCTCCCCTCTAAGGAAACCAAAACTGCTCTCAGGAGCACAGGTGACTGAGACGGTGTGGACAATCTCTGGAGYGCAAGTAACTGCCAGAACCAGACCAGATGCTGCAGCCACTCTCCTCCGGCAGCGGCGACGAGAGGCAGCAGAGGTGGTCAACGTCCTGGTCTCGTTCCCCAAYGCAGAAAGCTCAGAGGAAGCAACAGACTCGGGGACAGCTACAGCGGACACAGATAAGTGTTGGAGGCTGATGACACGGAGGACTCAGAACCCACCGACTCAGACAAAACCTTCAGGACGAAGGCGAGGAGACGCTGGTGGCYGGGGAGTAGCAGTAGATTGGGGCACCTCAACAGTGTGTTCGGGATCTGTTGACAGAGCAGGTGATGGTACTCGGGAGTGGGGGACCACTCGAGGATTGTCAACGAACTGCTGATCAGCAGGTGTGTCACCTTAAGCTCCTCTGGCGGCAGAGATGGAACCGGCTCTTCCATAGCAAGAGTGGTGGGGACGGTGATGGCCCTGCCTGCTGGGTCCTTAAATGATCCRATCATTCTATCAGGTCAAAGAGGCAGAATCGGACCCAAATGCAGGCAGGCAGGCAATCAGGCTTAAAGCAAAAATATTTATTAAAATAAAGAGCCAACATGGTGGCAAAACAGAAAACACACAAATTCAGCACACAGGGGAACCAGGACGAAACCCAAACAATGATCGGATWCTGAGTGGAGAAAACAGACTGACTAAATACAGGGCTGGGATGATTGAAGGTGGAAACAGATGAGAAGATTTCAAGCGTTCGCAGGTGTGAATGGAATGATCTGGAGAAAGGTAAAAGACGGAGGTGAAGGTGTAATGGCACGAAGAGGACACAAGAGGAAGACTGCAGACAAGACACAAGAAGACAGATCCTTACACACCTCTCTGCTGCTTCTCCTTTATTACCTATGCAAACCCCCATTAGCATTGTGTCAGCCCACCCATGGACCAAATTAAATAAATATAAAAACTCTAGAAAAATAAACCATAAAAATCTTATAAAAATAAATAGTTATTTTACCAGAACAAAACAATTAAACTATTAGGTGTGGTTTATTAATCATCAGATCTCTTTCTTCTAAGTCTCTGTTAGTTAATGTTCTGATAACTGATCATCATATTGATTTATTCTGTCTTACTGAAACCTGGTTACAACAGGAGGACTTTGTTAGTATAAATGAATCCTCTCCTGTTAATTATTTAAATTGTCATGTTCCTAAAACAACAGGTCGTGGTGGAGGAGTAGCTGCTGTTTATGTCAGAATTATTAATTAATGGTAAATCTAATATTAGTTATAATTACTTTGAGTCTTTGTCCCTCAGTCTTTCTTATCCAAAATGGAAACCAGACAAACCTCTGTTACTTGTTATTACGTATTTATCGTCCACCAGGCTCTTACTCTCAGTTTTTATCAGAGTTCTCAGATTTTCTGACTGATTTATTATTAATTACTGATAAAATTATAATATTGAGAGATTTTAACATTCATGTTGACAGTGAAAGTGATAGCTTAAATATAGTTTTTAGTAATTTAATTGAGTCAATTGGTTTTACTCAAAATGTCCACAGATCTGCTCATTTCCTTCATCACACTCTTGATCTGGTTCTGAYGTWYGGTGTGGAGAATAAGAACTTAATACATCCTCACAATCCTGTTCTCTCTGACTATTTCTAATAACCTTTGAGTTTACATTAACCAACTTCATAACTACTGAGTAAATTTCATTTTAGTAGATGTCTGTAGCTAAATTTAAAGAATCTCTTCCATCTTTATTTTCCTCTGTCTTACAGAATAATGTAACAGAGATCAGTAACTTAGATGGTCTTGTTCAAGGGCATAAATCCCAGGGGGGTCAGAGGGGGTCCTGACCCCCCCAATATTGGAAAACCCTAAATTGGACCCCCCCYCCCCCCAATAATGAATTTCACAAATATATAATTTTAAGTCCAGTCATATGAAAACGTTTGGGCACCCTTGTTAATTTTCCTGATTTATCTTTATAAATCATTTATTGTTTGGATAAAAATATCAGTTAAATATATCATATAGGGGACAAACACAGTGATATTTGAGAAATGAAATGAAGTTTATATGATGTACAGAAAGTGTGCAATAATTGTTTAAACAAAATTAGGGCAGATGCATAAATTTGGGCACCAAAAAAAAAACCTTTACTCAATATTCAGTAGATCCTCCTTTCACAGAAATGACATTCTCTAAATGTTCCCTTTGAATGAAACAATCATTTCAGGGGAGAAATCTGTCAAACTGAAAACAAAAAAATTTAAGGTTGTTTATTCTTCACAAAATTTTTCTAATATATCGAAGTCCCTCAATTCAAAACACTGATATTATGTAAAAGTAAACTAAGGAAAAATCAAAATCCCTCTTCCTTCAGATTGCTGTTGTTCTTGATGATGCTGCAGGTTAAAGTGTAAATTTATTGACAGTTGGCTGGATGACTTATTTTTGTGTAAAGGCATAACTGTAAATTAAGACACAATTAAGCTTCATGCCTTTAATGTGTTTAGTAGATGTATTTTTTGTTGATGTTTTTAACTAAATAACTACACTTGTACAATACAGCTATGAACCAGAGAGCACTGAATATCTTTATATTCAACGTGTTTCACTGAATGACACACATGTGCTTGGTTGTWAWACAGCAGAATCCCCCAACCATCACTTATATTTATAATTTTTTAAGTCTTAAATTTCATTCAAGGTGGTATTAAAATGGTCTTATAAAGGCTTAAATTTGAATTGCTAAAACCTGCAGATACCCTGCTCCTAGCCCAATCTCTCAAACTGAAGTTTAATCCACTTTCTTATAAATTTTGCTTTCATTGTGAAACAGCAAACGTAGCAAACAACATCTGAAGGTTATAATTTATTATGGTTCTGTGCCATTGTCTGCTCCAACCTATTTCCAACCTTCAGACGTGACCTAAACAGATGATAAAGCAGCATTAATAACACAGGCATCTGGGTTTTTCCCTGGGCTATTTTCTTGATCTGAACCCCAGATGGCTCTGAAACAAATCACTAGATTTTACTCTCGACTTTATAGATAATGCAGCACACAGCAGAAGGTGAGCCTAAAGCTGTGCCAGAGGGAAGGTAGCCAACACRAGGTCTACACGGTTACAAGGAGACAAATGGGTCTGTGCACGTGTCTGATCGAATGGTGGATTTCATTACCTGGCCACAGGTGTCATGTCATAATCTCATGCAAACCCAAATGTCTTCTGGTGATGAGAACCATGAGAAGCTGTGCAATGTGATGTGATTGAAGCAGACGTTAAGGTCAGGCTTTGAGGAGAAGCTATTAATGAGGGAGAAAAATGTTTATATACTCACAGAGGTCCTTTCTGGGACAATGGCCAGAAATATGACAGATTCTGATAGGCTGTGGTGTGTTGACCTCATATTCCCTTCACTGAATGATATGACCAAGCACCTTGAACAGAGCTGGTAAATCTTGTCACATGCTTTGCAGCTGGAACAGTAAATTATCTCATGCTCAAACTGAAGCCGTTTTTATCAGCTACTGGTGTTACGTAAGGGACTGCTATCATATTCATACATATGTTTCATGTAAGAGCTTTAAGCAAAAAACATCTAATGATGGTGCTAGAGTTATAGCAGATTTGGTTAAACCTTATAATTGAAGTTGTGCTCCATCTTGTGTGACTGTGAGATCTTACATGATGTGTTATTGCTAAAGGTATATGTTGGAGATWATTGTCTGTTACTGTTACACCAAATTAGATCAATAACTGTAAATCTGATTGAGTTAAAACTATTTCTGTGCTGAGCTCAGCTAGTTGTGGCAGCCATCTTGAACTGGGTTGATTCCAAACATTTTTCAGTTGTAGATTTTATTTATAGCCAGCGATTATTTTTAGAGTTTCATTAACATCTGTTGATTGGTTCATGAGTTCTTTGACTAAATACAGATAAACCTTTGGAGGAGGAGAAGGAGCTCAAAGTCTAGTTATTTATGAGAGCAAGTCGTAAACAAAGACACGTTTTTATCATTTTAAATAAGGAGTTTAAAGTCAACCAGAAAATATATTGTAATGATC
Source organism: Austrofundulus limnaeus (assembly GCF_001266775.1). Classification (NCBI taxonomy): domain Eukaryota; kingdom Metazoa; phylum Chordata; class Actinopteri; order Cyprinodontiformes; family Rivulidae; genus Austrofundulus; species Austrofundulus limnaeus. The sequence continues at coordinate 47,986 of NW_013954040.1, forward strand.
CTTAAGGAGTTATTGTTGCATGTTAAATGTTCCTGGTTATGCTGTACTGGTTCTTTGAGTTGATGTGTTTTTGGTATTTCTGCAGGGGGCTGTTGGGTGTTGTTAGGGGTATGGTTTTACCTTGGGTGTGTGCGCGCGAGAGTTGAAATGAGAGAGAGAGCGTGAGTTTCGGTGGTTTGGGA
>NW_013954040.1:48899-53967 GCF_001266775.1 Austrofundulus limnaeus
TGCATGTTTGCTTTTGCTGAGAGAGGAGGAGAGGAGGGACTATGGTGCTCTGGTTGGGGCACTACAGAGACGGTTTGGTCAGTATAACCAGCCTGGGCTTCTTAGATCAGAGTTCCACAACAGACACAGACAGCCTGGGGAGCCSCTGCGTATTTTGGCCCATGACATTGAATGTCTCTGCAGGCATGCATATGACAACATGTCGCTTACAGTGCAGGCAGAACTTGTTCGTGACCAGTTTCTGCAGGCCCTCAGTCCTAAAGAACTTCGTATACAGACTCAACTCGCACGCCCAGCTACACTCAGTGCTGCCCTTGAGTTAGCACTGGAGAGAGAGATGCTGACAGGATCCACTGGGGGAGCRGAAGACCCACCGATAGTGAGGGCAACATCAGCACCTGCCGAACAGCTGGAGAGACCAAGGGGGCCACTCAGTATGATCCAGACATCTACCAGTTAGTCACCTGCTTCGAGGGCTGGCCCAGGCCGTCGACCACAAAGCTGCTGGGGATGTGGACAAGCTGGTCACCTCATCAGGCAGTGCCCTAGGTTTGCAGCGGTGCAGGGAAACGCCCAAGGGRCCGTGTAAGTGGGAGTACACGGGCCTACGAGACCAACACCCCCAGTCCACCACTGTCCCCACCAGGTTCAGTTATTACTGTAGGCTGGACCCAGGTTGGTGACTTTTGCCATGTTCCAGTGACGGTCGCTGGGGTGTCCTGTACAGCACTCCTGGATACAGGGTCCAATGCAACGCTGGTTCGACCTGATGTCATCCCTCCCGGAACTGCTGTGCAGGAAACTGATGTGTAGCTGAAGACAGTGACTGGTGATTTGGCCCCCATAAGAGGGAAAGGACTGTTCCAGATTAAGGTGGGAGACCTTATTGTGACCTATGCTGCCTGGGTGGCAGATGTACAGGACACCTGCATCCTTGGATTGGATTTTTTACGGGCCATTGGCGGTGTGCTAGACCTGGGCAAAGGATTTCTGCTACTCCCTGGAGGGAAATCTGTACAACTTGTTCCCCCCTCATCAAGCCCAAGCCCTGCTGCAGTGTTTGCCTGCACTACTGAGACCCCTACATTGCCACCAACTGAACAGCAAACCGAAGAGGAGGAGAGGCTGTCCGCATTGAYGAAAATCTGGTCCAAGAACTGTGAAGGACTGGATCATCAGCAACAGGAGAGCCTGTGGCAGGTGCTGCTGGAGTTTAAAGACACTTTTGCCATTAAAGAAAGTGAAGTGGGTCTGYCACACTTGGTGGAGCACATCATTGATACCGGCGATGCTCGACCCATTAAAGTGCGCCCCCGCCGCCTTCCGCTGGCCCATCAGGAGGCTGCTGATAATGAACTGGATGAGATGCTGAAGACAGGCATCGTAGAGCCATCTGAGAGTCCATGGGCCTCCGCTGTAGTGATGGTCCCCAAGAAAAACAGTTCAAGKATGCGTTTCTGCGTGGACTACAGGCCACTCAATAAAGTCACCAAYAAGGACTCCTACCCCCTCCCCAGGATTGATGAGTCTCTGGACTTGGTTGCAGGGTCCTCCTGGTTCTCCACTCTGGACCTGCGAAGTGGATACTGGCAGGTGCCACTGTCCCCGGAGTCTAGACCAAAGACAGCTTTCTGCACCAACAGGGGACTGTGGCAGTTCAGAGTCCTAAGCTTTGGCCTGTGCAACGCCCCCGCCACCTTTGAGAGGCTTATGGACAGTGTGCTGGCTGGTGTCCCACGACAGCGGTGTCTGGTCTACCTGGATGACCTCCTGGTYCATGGAAGCTCCTTTAATGATGCCCTGGACTCCCTGAGACAGGTTCTGGGGAGAGTGACAGCTGCAGGCCTGAAGTTACACCCAGACAAGTGTCACTTTATGAGGAGGGAGGTGGAGTTTCTAGGCCATAAACTGGGTTGTGAGGGCATCAGCACGTTGGAAGAAAAGATCCACACCATCAAGAACTGGCCCCCTCCAGCAGACCAGGTCCAGCTRAAAAGTTTTCTAGGGCTGGCGTCCTACTACAGGAGATTTGTAAAAGACTTTTCCTCCATAGCTGCACCACTTTTCCACCTGTTACAGAAGGACTGTGACTTCAATTGGACCCAGGACTGTCAGCAGGCTTTCAACACTCTCCGCAGGTCCCTGACAGAGTCACCAGTCCTTGCCCCACCAGATCCCAACCTGCCGTTTGTCCTGGACACAGARGCCAGCAATGTGGGTCTGGGAGCTGTGCTGTCACAGGTTGGACCAGAAGGCGWGAAAGTGGTGGCGTACTTCAGCCGGATCCTGAATAAGAGTGAGCGACGGTACTGCGTTACACGACGGGAACTCCTGGCTGTGGTGATGGCGGTGAGACACTTTAAGTACTACTTATGTGGCACACTTTTTGTTATCAGGACTGACCATGCTGCCCTCCAGTGGCTGATGTCCTTCAGGGAGCCAGAGGGGCAGGTGGCCCGCTGGCTGGAGGAGCTTCAAGCCTTTAACTTCACTGTGGAGCACAGAGCAGGGACACGACACTCCAATGCAGATGCTCTGTCTCGCCGTCCATGCGCTGCAGCAGGCTGTCGCTACTGTGAGAAGCGAGAGGAGAGGGAGAGGAAGCTCACAGCGACAGATGGCACAGCACAACTCTCATGCAGGTTGCTACAGGTAGTGGACACGGCAGAGTGGAGGGCACAGCAGGAGCAAGACCTCGACTTAGTGCCAGTTCTGCAGTGGCTTGACAGTGAACAGAGACCRCACTGGGATGAGGTCACAGGGATGTCTATTACCACCAAGGGACTCTGGGCCAAGTTCAATGCTCTGAGACTGAGCGAAGGGGTGCTGCAGCGTGCCTGGAAAAACCCAGCCACAGGGGAGGAGAAGGGGCAGGTTGTGGTGCCAAGGACACTGAAGTCGGCTGTGCTGGAGGCGTGTCATGGAGGCACAGGCTCCGGTCACTTTGGTGTTGCCAAGACCCTGCTCCGCCTCCACCAAGGCTATTACTGGGGTCAACAGCGGAGGGATGTGGAGGACTACTGCCGTAGATGTGACTCCTGTTCCTCACACAAGGGCCCACCAGACCAGTCCCGGGCCCAGCTCCAACAGCAACCAGCGGGCGTATCGATTGAACGAGTGGGCGTGGACATTAAGGGCCCTTTCGCCTGCACCAGTAAGGGAAATCGTTCTGTCCTTGTCGCCATGGACTATTTTACTAAGTGGCCGGAGGCGTATGCCATTCCAGACCAGGAGGCTGAAACTGTTGCTGACGCACTAGTGGAGGGGATGTTCAGCTGGTTCGGGACAGTGGAGACTCTTCACAGCGATCAAGGATGGAACTTTGAATCCAAAGTGTTCGCTGCCATGTGTGACCGCCTTGGTATTCAGAAAACCCGCACCACCCCACTCCACCCCCAGAGTGATGGCTTGGTAGAGAGGTTTAACAGGACATTGGCCAAGCAGTTAGCCATCCTCACCTCAGAACACCAGTGGGACTGGGACACCCATCTTCCCCTCATTCTCATGGCCTACAGGTCAGCTGTCCAGGACTCTGCCCAGTGCACTCCTGCCCTGCTCATGTTAGGAAGAGAGCTGAGGACCCCGGCTGAGTTAGCTTTTGGGAAACCCCCCGATGCACCAGAGGCACCACCCGGTCTAGACTACGCAAGGAAACTGCAGGATCGACTGGAATCAGCACATTCCTATGCTCGGGACCAGTTGGCAAAAGCAGGACTGAGTCAAAAGAGGAATTATGACAACACCACTNACCTCAGAACACCAGTGGGACTGGGACACCCATCTTCCCTTAGTTCTCATGGCCTACAGGTCAGCTGTCCAGGACTCTACCCAGTGCACACCTGCCCTGCTCATGTTAGCTGAGGACCCCGGCTGAGTTAGCTTTTGGGAAACCCCCCGATGCACCAGAGGCACCACCCGGTCTAGACTGAGCAAGGAAACTGAAGGATCGACTGGAATCAGCACATTCCTATGCTCGGGACCAGTTGGCAAAAGCAGGACTGCGTCAAAAGACGAATTATGACAACACCACTAAAGGGAGGCACTTTCTCGCAGGAGAGTTGGTGTGGGTCTTCAGCCCAAAAAGAAAAAAAGGAATATGTCCTAAACTGGATAGCAGCTGGGTGGGTCCCTGCAGTGTTCTGGAACAAGTTGGAGAAGTGGTCTACAGGGCACAGTTGCCCCCTAGAGGCAGGAGAGTAGTCCTGCACAGAGACAGAATGGCCCCCCTATAGAGGACATTCCCTTCCCCCTTTCATGGAGGGACAGGTGCAAAGCCCTCCGGCCCCTACACAGGTGGATTTGCAACAGGAACTGTCTCCCTCTCCAATCCCTATAACTCCTGTGGTCCCTCAACGCCCCAGAAGACCAAGGAGGCGACATAAACTACCTCCCCGCCTCAGAGACTGTGTTGTTCCCTTGAGGACGAGGAACTTTTTGTTGGGGGGGGGCACTGTAATGATCCTTAAGGAGTTATTGTTGCATGTTGAATGTTTCTGGTTGTGCTGTACTGGTTCTTTGAGTTGATGTGTTTTTGGGTGTTTCTGCAGGGGCTGTTGGGTGTTGTAAGGGGTGTGGTTTTACCTTGTGTGTGTGGGTGTGTGTGCGCGCGCGAGAGAGAGTTGGAATGAAAACGAGAGCGAGAGTTTCGGTGATTTGGATGTGAGCCACGGCCGAGACTGCTCGGAGTTTGTAGACCTGTTCCCTACAAAAAGAAAATTAAAAAACGCTGGTGAGTGCAAACTGTCTGGTGCTTAAGTCGATGCACAGCTGTTACAATATTTATTAGTGCTGGGCATAGATTAAAATTTTTTAATTGCAATTAATCTCAAGGTATTTTTACAATTAATTGTGATCGCTCTACTATGGCTGAATAGTAGAGCGAGGTTTGTATGTTGCCGTATAGTCCACATCCTACACACTATGTACATTTTTTTTCTTTTTATTGTCTTATGGCTTTTTATTTATTTAGTTATTTTTGCTGACAACTGTGACCTTAGTATCTATCTTTCATTCCTCGTGTAGTACTCATTTGGAATGAAAAAACAAAAACATCCCTCAATTCTTGATT
>NW_013954040.1:53977-55823 GCF_001266775.1 Austrofundulus limnaeus
TCAGCTGTCCAGGACTCTACCCAGTGCACACCTGCCCTGCTCATGTTAGGAAGAGAGCTGAGGACCCCGGCTGAGCTAGCTTTTGGGAAACCCCCCGATGCACCAGAGGCATCACTCGGTCTAGACTATGCAAGGAAACTGCAGGATCGACTGGAATCAGCACATTCCTATGCTCGGGACCAGTTGGCAAAAGCAGGAATGTGTCAAAAGAGGAATTATGACAACACCACTGAAGGGAGGCACTTTCTCGCAGGAGAGTTGGTGTGGGTCTTTAACCCAAAAAGAAAAAAAGGAAGATGTCCTAAACTGGATAGCAGCTGGGTGGGTCCCTGCAGTGTTCTGGAACAAGTTGGAAAGGTGGTCTACAGGGTACAGTTGCCCCCTAGAGGCAGGAAAGTAGTCCTGCACAGAGACAGAATGGCCCCCTATAGAGGACATTCCCTTCCCCCTTTCATTGAGGGACTGGTGCAAAGTCCTCTGGCCCCTACACAGGTGGTGTAGGGGCCCTCTCCAATCCCTATAACTCCTGTGGTCTCTCAAAGCCCCAGAAGACCAAGGAGGCGACATCAACTACCTCCCCGCCTCAGAGACTGTGTTGTTCCCTTGAGGACAAGGAACTTTTTGTTGGTGGGGGGGGGGCAGTGTAATGATCCTTAAGGAGTTATTGTTGCATGTTAAATGTTTCTGGTTGTGCTGTACTGGTTCTTTGAGTTGATGTGTTTTTGATGTTTCTGCAGGGGCTGTTGGGTGTTGTTAGGGGTGTGGTTTTACCTTGCGTGTGTGCGCGTGAGAGTTGGAATGAGAGAGAGAGCGTGAGTTTCGGTGATTTGGATGTTAGCCACGGCCGAGACTGTTCGGAGTTTGTAGACCTGTTCCCTACAAAAATGAATAAAAAAAAACCGCTGGTGAGTGCAAACCATCTGGTGCTTGAATCGATGCGCAGTCGCTACACTGGTGTCAGAAGTGAAAATACAACCCTGCCTCTGAAGCTGTTGCTGTCGACGACTTTATCTGCTGTCGGAGATGTTGGCGGACAAGATGAAAAGAGAGGAGCTGGAAATGGGTGCCTGGGCCAAATCGTCGGCTCATAGAGTGAGGGAAACGGCACTGAATATGTCTGATGAGGCTGGATTCTCACCAGGTTTGGCWAGGCTGGAGAACTTTTCGCGCCATGACCGCAGTTTCAGCAGGATGGAGTCGTGTGATGCATTGTCACGTGACGTAAACAAAGATGGCGGCGCCCGGGGACAGGAAGCTGTGGCTAACATAAAGACACCTAAATTTAATGGTAAGACACTGTGGGAGGTGTTTATTGCACAGTTCGAACTYTTAGCAGCTGCAGCTGGCTGGACTAATGAACATAAAGCACTGCAGTTAGCTTTGAGCCTGTGTGAGGATGCAGCTGCATGTTTGCTTTTGCTGAGAGAGGAGGAGAGGAGGGACTATGGTGCTCTGGTTGGGGCACTACAGAGACGGTTTGGACAGTACAACCAGCCTGGGCTTCTTAGATCAGAGTTCCACAACAGACACAGACAGCCTGGGGAGCCCCTGCGTATTTTGGCCCATGACATTGAATGTCTCTGCAGGCGTGCGTATGACAACATGCCACTTACAGTGCAGGCAGAACTTGCTCGTGACCAGTTTCTGCAGGTCCTCAGTCCTAAAGAACTTCGTATACAGACTCAACTCGCATGCCCAGCTACACTCAGTGCTGCCCTTGAGTTAGCACTGGAGAGAGAGATGCCGACAGGATCCACTGGGGGAGCCGAAGACCCACAGATAGTGAGGGCAACATCAGCATCTGCCGAACAGCTGGAGAGGCCAAGGGGGCCACTCAGTATGATCC
>NW_013954040.1:56823-57997 GCF_001266775.1 Austrofundulus limnaeus
CAGGCCTGAAGTTACACCCAGACAAGTGTCACTTTATGAGGAGGGAGGTGGAGTTTCTAGGCCATAAACGGGGTTGTGAGGGCATCAGCACGTTGGAAGAAAAGATCCACACCATCAAGGACTGGCCCCCTCCAGCAGACCAGGTCCAGCTTAAAAGTTTTCTAGGGCTGGCGTCCTACTACAGGAGATTTGTAAAAGACTTTTCCTCCATAGCGGCACCAATTTTCCACCTGTTACAGAAGGYCCGTGACTTCAATTGGACCCAGGACTGTCAGCAGGCTTTCAACACTCTCCGCAGGTCCCTGACAGAGTCACCAGTCCTTGCCCAACCAGATCCCAACCTGCCGTTTGTCCTGGACACAGACACCAGCAATGTGGGTCTGGGAGCTGTGCTGTCACAGGTTGGACCAGAAGGCGAGAAAGGGGTGGCATACTTCAGCCAGATCCTGAATAAGAGTGAGCGACGGTACTGCGTTACACGACGGGAACTCCTGGCTGTGGTGATGGCGGTGAGACACTTTAAGTACTACTTATGTGGCACACTTTTTGTTAACAGGACTGACCATGCTGCCCTCCAGTGGCTGATGTCCTTCAGGGAGCCAGAGGGGCAGGTGGCCCGCTGGCTGGAGGAGCTTCAAGCCTTTAACTTCACTGTGGATCACAGAGCAGGGACACGACACTCCAATGCAGATAATCTGTCTCGCCGTCCATGCGCTGCAGCAGGCTGTCGCTACTGTGAAAAGTGAGAGGAGAGGGAGAGGGAGCTCACAGCGACAGACGGCACAGCACAGCTCTCATGCAGGTTGCTACAGGTAGTGGACACGGTGGAGTGGAGGGCACAACAGGAGCAAGAAGACTTACTGCCAGTTCTGCAGTGGCTTAACAGTGAACAGAGACACCACTGGGATGAGGTCACAGGGATGTCTATTACCACCAAGGGACTCTGGGCCAAGTTCAATGCTCTGAGACTGAGTGAGGGGGTGCTGCAACYTGCCTGGAAAAACCCAGCCACAGGGGAGGAGAAGTGGCAGGTTGTGGTGCCAAGGACACTAAAGTCGGCTGTGCTGGAGGCGTGTCGTGGAGGCACAGGCTCTGGTCACTTTGGTGTCGCCAAGACTCTGCGCAGCCTCCACCAAGGATATTACTGGGGTCAACAGCGGAGGGATGTGGAGGA
>NW_013954040.1:58997-60881 GCF_001266775.1 Austrofundulus limnaeus
CTGTAAATGAGTGAAAACTGCAGAGTTCTGGCCATTAGATGTAGCTCGTCTGTGTTGGGACATTCTTTTGAACAGTGGCTGCTTTGTTTCCCCAATGTATAACAGAACAGTCCAATGATCATTTTACTGATATGTTTAAAGACTGCAAAGGCTTGAAAAATCTTGAGTCTGTATGAAATTGGAGGTAGTTTGAGGATTAATTTTTTCATGCTTTTTAAGCTCAAAGGGACGGGGGGGGGGTCGTATTATACATGAGATTGTATTATACATGAATAAATACGGTAATTTATTCCTCTAGGTCACATCTTCTGTAAGTTTGGTGTCCACTTCTACTGTTATACTGATGACACTCAGCTCTACTTGTCTACCAAACCTAACTGTACTGTAATGATCCTTAAAGGAGTTATTGTTGCATGTTAAATGTTTCTGGTTATGCTGTACTGGTTCTTTGAGTTGATGTGTTTTTGGTGTTTCTGCAGGGGCTGTTGGGTGTTGTTAGGGGTGTGGTTTTACCTTGTGTGTGTGCGCGCGAGAGTTGAAATGAAAAAAAGAGAGCGTGAGTTTCGGTGATTTTGGATGTGAGCCACGGCCGAGACTGCTCGGAGTTTGTAGACCTGTTCCCTACAAAAATAAATAAAAGAACGCTGGTGAGTGCAAACCGTCTGGTGCTTGAGTCGATACGCAGTCGTTACTGTACATTCCCACCCTCCGTCATTCAACTAAACAGTGGTAAAACAGAACTCATCCTCGACTCTACAAAAAACACTATTTCAAAATGTAACATCTTCTCTCTTCCCTGTGAACAGCTCACTGTCTCCCCCCTCATTTCAGGTCAAGAGCCTGGGCGTCCTCCACCACATCACACTTTCCTTCTCATCTCACATCAATAATGTTACTTGCTCTATTTCCACCTTCATAATATTAACTGTCTCTGTACTTCACTGACAGTTTGCTCCATATCCTTATCCACAGTCCCAGATCGATTACTGTAACTCCCTTCTTATGGCCTCCTCAATAAACCTCTTCATAAGCTACAGATGGTTCAGAAACCTCAGCTGCCTGTCATCACCCAAACCTCCTCCTCTCCACATCGCTCCTGGCTAAATCTAGCATCATCTTCAAAAACAATTTAGCCCCTAAATTGCCGATAATTGCCGCGAATAAGCGAAATTTATGGCAGTTTACAGGGACGAAAATCTCACTTTTCATGCAGTGATCTGACCTCAACACATCTCCCCCCTCTTCTGCTCCTTCAGGTTTGCCACCTCCCTGTACCCTACGCCCGCCTCACCACCATGGGGAGCAGGGCCTTTTTGCCTATAATTTTCTATTCTTTGTATTGATTAATAGTTCAGCTCAGTGCTGGGCAACATGCCACAATATTTCCATCAGTTTATTTTTAACAATTATCTGTATCATGGTATTGGATGAACGTTTTTCTTCATCACAGCTCAGGCTGATGTTAAAATGTTTAACACTGCTTTTTGATCAGCAAACTGTGGTCAGCTGAAGTTACTCTCTTTCTTCAGCAAAGAAACCTTTTTTCTTTTCCTGTACCCGTCTGTGTGGTGTTCTCCCTCCTCTGTCTTTTCTTCCTGCCCTGGTTGGAGACATTGATTGAGCATTCTGGGCTTACGTCACGTTAGCAGTGAGGGGAGGCAGAAGATTATTATCAGGCAAATGTACGTCACTCATGAAGCACGTCACTGCTGTGACGTGCAAGGCCGGATTAACCATATGGACATTGGGCAACTGCCCATAAGACATTGCAAGTTGCCCAATGTCCTGTTTGGTCTGTTTCTGCTCCTCCATGDTGTCACAGACACTACCAGTGGACAGGATGGGTAGTGTTCTTATTCAAGTCTGTGTTTGCTTACAGTAATG
>NW_013954040.1:61420-62222 GCF_001266775.1 Austrofundulus limnaeus
ATAATAATTTCAAACAAAAACAATGTTCATGTAAAAAAAGAAATAAACTTTAGCACCTAAACAGCAGCTCTTATAAATACAAACTACACAATTTCATATTTCTTTAACAAATTCATTTTTATCATTCCTTTAAACAATTAATTGAACCAGCATTTTTACAATCACTATCTAATTTATTCCATAATTGTATTCCCTGGACCGAAGTACATCCAATTTGTTTGAATTTTAGGTTTTACAAACATTTCCAATCCCTTAAGATCATAACAACTTTCCTTCTTCATGAAAACTGATTGGAAATTTTCTCTAAGAGTTGTGATTGTGGAGTCTGCAGAATGAAGTGTTTATCTGACGTAGCATATTAGCATTAGGGTTGTCACCTCTAAAATATTAAAATAAGGGACGGGGGTATTTGGAACAAAATATTTTGAATTAAAATGTTTATACATTAAAGAATAAACATTTACTCTAAACAAATGTCTATTTATTAACTATAAATCCATTCGTATATTTGTTCTTTTAATGGCCATATATAATATTTGTATTGGCTAATGCTACTGTATTTAAAACACATTTTTATTCATTAATTCAAAAACAAAAAAGAAAAGATAAGGTGAAAGGCTGCAAAGTTGATCCCTAAGATATTCAAGTCCAAAAACCATAAACTCTGTCTTATCTGAGTTTAGAAGCAGAAAATTATGAGTCATCCAAGTTTTTGTCATTAAGACATGCTTGTAGTTTTTATAACTGGATGGATTCATCAGGTTTCATGGATAAATATAACTGAGTATCATCAGCATAACAA
>NW_013954040.1:63222-63708 GCF_001266775.1 Austrofundulus limnaeus
GTGCAGAGACACCTGTCTGTGGTGCAGAGACACCTGTCTGTGTGGGTCAGAGACACCTGTCTGTGGGTCAGAGACACCTACCTGTCTGTGTGTCACAGACACCTGTCTGTGGTGCAGAGACACCTGTCTGTGGTGCAGAGACACCTGTCTGTGTGGGTCAGAGACACCTGTCTGTGGTGCAGAGACACCTGTCTGTGGTGCAGAGACACCTGTCTGTGTGGGTCAGAGACACCTGTCTTTGGTGCAGAGACACCTGTCTGTGGTGCAGAGACACCTGTCTGTGTGGGTCAGAGACACCTGTCTTTGGTGCAGAGACACCTGTCTGTGGTGCAGAGACACCTGTCTGTGGTGCAGAGACACCTGTCTGTGTGTCACAGACACCTGTCTGTGGTGCAGAGACACCTGTCTGTGGTGCAGAGACACCTGTCTGTGTGGGTCAGAGACACCTGTCTGTGGGTCAGAGACACCTACCTGTCTGTGGGTCAG
>NW_013954041.1:0-763 GCF_001266775.1 Austrofundulus limnaeus
GTGTGTTGTTATCAGGAAAACAGTTATTGAGCTGAACAGAGCCCTGTTTCAGAAAGCAGGATAAGTGGAAATCCTGAGGAAGTCCTGGGGTAACTATGTGCATATCCTGAGTTTCTGGTTCCAGAAAGCCAGATAGCAGTTATCCTGAGTTAACTTACGCTGTGAACAAACCCTGCTCTGTAGCAGGATTACTGAACAAATCCTGAGTTTGTCTCACTTGTTGGCTGAGATCTGCACGAGGACAGAGTCAGACAGGACGTGTCCTTTTCAACAAGAGCCTCTAGATGTTGGAGCTAATACTCTGCAGAAATTGATGCCAGGAGAGAGATAAGACTGCAGTTAGANGGAAGTCCTGGGGTAACTATGTGCATATCCTGAGTTTCTGGTTCCAGAAAGCCAGATAGCAGTTATCCTGAGTTAACTTACTCTGTGAACAAACCCTGCTCTGTAGGAGGATTACTGAACAAATCCTGAGTTTGTCTCACTTGTTGGCTGAGATCTGCACGAGGACAGAGTCAGACAGGACGTGTCCTTTTCAACAAGAGCCTCGGAGCTAATACTCTGCAGAAATTGATGCCAGGAGAGAGATAAGACTGCAGTTAGATGTCTTTTTACAGGAACCTGTTTGAGAATTTTTAGATGTTTTTAATTGCTCAGGTTTCGATCTTTTTCTCAAAGTACAGCTTGTAGCTGTTTCACAGGAAGATTTAGGGACAGAAAAATAATTCACATTTCTACCATCTAATGAAGTCATGATCAAAGG
>NW_013954041.1:2931-4644 GCF_001266775.1 Austrofundulus limnaeus
AAATAACGCAAATCCATAAGCAGTCGAGATGATCTGTGCTGTTATCTGTCTGTCCACAGACTGACAGGCAGATTTCTGTAGGTTTCTTGTCTGAATCTCTTACAAACAGTGTTGCTTGTTGTGTTTTCCTTCAGGGGAAAAAAAAAGGTTTGGTGATTTTCTCTCTGAGAATCATGCATATTTCACTGACTTCACACATTCTCCAGTTTTTATTTTGCTGCATTTTCGTTTTTATTTTTGCTTTTTTACATAGTTTCCATTACATTCAGATTCATTTTCTGTGTTTAGATATTTATTTTTTTAACAGTGGCTGCGGTGCGCAGGACACGCTGCTGCGTGTTACAGCTGACGCTGCATCTTTTACGCGTACTTCTCTTCTCTCCTCATCCTTTTGCATAGAGGGCATAGAGACAGAAATAAGGAGATATTATCTAATGGTTGTAAACTGCAGCCACTAAACAACATTTGTCGATTGTTGCCCCTTCTTTTTGACTTTTCATAATTTAATCAATCAAATGCCCGACTTTGTTTCAATTTGCGGGACGCCCGGGGCAAGAGTGAATAATGCTGGACAGTCCCACACAGTTTGCCTGGGGGTAAATTACCTGCTGGTTAACTGTCCTCTGTTGTGGATGAGAGGAGAAGAAAGAGGAGCTGCTTCATAGCAACACTCCTGTCAGAACGTGCAGCGCGTTCATTGAGCGACAGCTGCTGCTGGTGCGCACGTGTGGTGAAGGGAGGGTGTGGGCAATATTATTATTAACAATATTAAAAATATTACTATTACAGTTGTACACTCAATAAGAAGTGCAACCAATAGATGAAGCATAAAAAAACYAAGCTGGTTCGACATGGGGCACTTGATGGTCCGGAGGGAAAAGGGCAGGTGCTCGAGCACCACCTGACGTCTYCCTGTGCATGTCCATGGTTTTCCTYATGGCCTCTGGCAGCTCAACTGTGGKACTTACAATGTCAAATATATTAGTGTTTTGGTTCATCAGCTATAAAAGGAAGTAGTGCAGTCAAAATATTTGAGCCTCCCAGCCGAAGAAGCTTTAATATTGACAGGAGATATACTGAGTGACTTTGCGGCTGATCTCGTCCAGGATGCGCTGGGCGTTTTCCTCCAACACGGCCAGATCTGCAGCTTTGTCCTCCAGGATCTGCTGATTGGCTTCGTAGGAGCGCTCCAACTCTGTGAACACAWCAAATATCAGAACTGACATTGCTGTTTATTCAGTTGTTTTTGTTCGTGTAGTTCTGATTTACTGTATCTATGACCTTGTGATTGTGCTGTTTTAACCATTCTTATATCAAAAGATTCAGCTCAGTCAGAAGTGTGCTGACTTTTAATACTTATAACTTGGACACTTTTGAATTATTTCACGTTAAATCCCCTTAAAAATACATTGAGATATTTTTAATACCTTAAAAACTCTTTGTCTTCTTGTGCTCCTTTAAGTTTTAGCRACAGTTTTGCTARATTTAGTTTCTAGCTAAGSTTCTGACAAWCCCCTTCACAGTCTACTTTAACATTAGACTTTATTTAATAAACATAACTGTAAAATAAAGAGTGTAAAAATACTGTAGGCTGTTTAGTTTTATAATTTTTAAACTAAAATTTAAAAAATACCTGTATATTATACAGACGGGGCCATTTTATTTACACACAAAGCATTCTGGGTAAATGATGATGTGGACAGGGCCTTGGTG
>NW_013954041.1:5503-21591 GCF_001266775.1 Austrofundulus limnaeus
AACTTGCACCCATTCCTCTGTGAAAAATATGTAAACAAAAAACCCAAAAAACTCATTTTATTCCCTGGCTGTTGGCGCGCCTTTTTTTAATCCTGTTTTTTAGTTTTTGTAGCTCTTATCATTTAAACTGTAGTTGCAGCTGTTGTTGTTTTAAAGTGCTTTATAAATAATCTAGTAGCAGCACTTTAAACATAGTTTTTTTTCCAACCATCAGTAAAGCAGCTCACCTTCGAGTCTCCGCAGCTTAATGCTGCTCTGCTCCAGCAGCTCCTTGGCTTCCTGCTGCAGCTCATCTGCTTTCTTTCTCGCCTGCAACACCGACTCTGCTTTACCTGCCACCTGCTCTTCCAAGGTCTCGAATTGATCTTTCACCTTATCGTCAAACTCCTGCACACGGGGAAAAAAAAGGAAGGAAAAAAAAAGCACAAAGCTGATGAGAGTGGAAGTGGAAACACTGTAAACGGCATGTGCTGAGAGAACAGTCGATCTGAGACCTGCTGCGCGTCCTCTGCGTTCTGTCGGGCCTGCTCCGTGATCCGCTCTGTCTTTTCCACCTGCTGCTTCATCTCCAGGTTGTTCTGCCTCAGCAGGCCCACGTCTCGCTCCAGCTGCACCAGGCGACCCGTGGCGTTGCTGAGCTTCAGCTCTGACTTTTCRGTCTCAGACTCAACCTGAAAATAGTAAAATAAATTTACCAGTCAGAGCTGAAACGTGCAGACTTTTCTCTTGTTCTTCGTGTCTCTGTGGTTTTTGTTTGGTGAACATTCAGGTCAAACTCACCAAAATCAGCAGATTCGTTGTTCCCACAATGTTTTCTCGAGCCAGCCGGATGGCATCCAGAGCGGTGCTCTGAGCGCGCTCGGTGTCATCCAGGGCAGCCTTCACTGTGTCTGCTGTCTCTTTTACGTTTGATGCCTCCTCACTAATGGACAGAAAAGGAGCTTTAGGTTTTCCTAAACTGAAGTTATTTGTAGCAGTTTAGCATCAGGACATCAATTCAGTTCTTTACACTTTGCTTCCAAGCATCCAAACAATCATGTTTTCATTTAAAGTGGTCTTGATCAGTAGATTTTTATGTTTTTTGAACTCTGGTTTGTTTTATGGATCTCATATGACGTGGTAGTCAGGATTATTGGTTTTCACTTCTAATATCCAAACTTAACTCCTGATATGGGATGTACTTTTGTTACTAAATAAGAGCTTGGAAATGTTATGCTTAATGAGTTTTGAATAGTTCATTGGTCAAGGTTGAAGGAGCCAAGTTATTTTAACAAAAACAAATTCTAAAGACCTTCAGGAAATCCAAGAACCATTGATCCACTTTAGAAGATTAAAAGAAAATCTGTCTGCTATGCTGAAAATAAAATATAAAGGAATAAGAGCTGGTTTGGGGCTGTTGGGCGGTTCTGCTGAGGTTCACCTGGCAGCCTTGGCCTGTCTCAGCAGCAGCTCTGCAGCCTGCATCTCCTCAGAGCTCTGGCTCAGGATGGTCTCCACGCTGGTCAGGGTGCTGACCCTGTCTCGGATCTCGTTTGTCAGCTCCTGCAGCTTTTCCGCCGACGTCGGCATCTCCAGAGCCAGCACCTCATTGGCCACCGCCTCAATCACGTTTGCGTCAGCCTTCTCGTCTGGATGAACAMAACGGACAACAGAGAAGTCGTTCAGAGCTTTAATAGAACTGGACCYGACTCTGAGATGTATTCGAACAGCCGTTTCTCACTGGAAAGAAGGTCTCGTATCTCTCTGATGAGGTCGCGGAGTTGATTGTTGCTCTCTTCAACTCGCTCTTTGCTGCGGTTGGATTTGATCATCACCTCCATCGCTTTGGCCTTGGCCTCYTTTGCTCGGATGTTGGCTTCCCACACCTTTGACATATGTTCACATTTGCCTGAAATTTTTATTTTATTATTTTTTTTACAACAAATTAAAAACCCACTTACCATCCTGGAGAGCTTGTCCACTTCCTGCATGGCCTCTTGGATGTCCTGGTCCAGGTCCTGGGCTGATTTGAGGGCAGTTTTTGAAGACGTGACCAGACCTCGGCAACCCTCTCCTCCACACTGAGGCGCTCCGTCCTCCCCGACACAACCCAGTCCACCGCAGGGGGGACAGTCTTCACCTTCTGCTGAACCGCCACACATCTACATAAAACACGAGTTGAGGTTCTCGTTCAGGAAACTGTTTTTTTTCCTCAACAATATTTTCATTGGTTTCTCACCTTCTCACTAAGCGGGGACAAGTCAAATTTGTCCAGCTCTTTGGAAAGTTTGTCCAGCTTCTTTTCGTTTCTTTGGTGTTTTCGATCGAATTCTTTCTGGCTGCTGCTCAGTTTGTCCTCTGTGGCTTTCCGTACTGCAGCTGACTGCTCCACAGTGTTGCCAGGATCACTTGTTGACGCGTTGGAGCGCAGCTCAGCCATTCTGGACTCGGTGTMTGCCATAATAACAGTGCTTATGGCTCCTGTAAACCATAAAATTGAAGGAATGGATGAATTTGTTTAGGAAAGTCAGACACACTGGTATAACACTGAACGTGAGTTATTTATTCTAGTTTGTTCTGTGTCTCTGTCTCAGTATCATTTTTTTTGGTTTRACTTTATAGTTTTATCATTGTTGCTTTAGTTTGTTGTTTTGTTTTGGCTTTAAACAGAACCAAGAAAGATGTGACTGAATCACAACATGGCTTTTACACAGGATAGCTTTATCTTACAAWCTGATCATCTTTCTTGCTGTCTCTAGTTATTCATTTTTTTACTAATAATTTGAATTTCATTGGACTTGTATTAACGGCGTTGTAGAAATTAAGCTTCATTGATTATATTATTATTCTACAATAAATTTATCAGCTGTCAATCTTTGAATTCCTCAGGTAAAATACCCACAACAAGCTCATCCTCATTTTGATCTTTTCTCTTATTGACAACAATAAAAAAAATTGCACACTTTGCTTCTCATTGTAAAATACATCCAAACTGTTTGGTGCAACAAACAAAGTAAAGATCCTTAAATCACCGTGGCACCCACACTATTTGCCTGTTCATGAACTGTTTGAGGAGATTTTGCAGTAGTAATACACATGATAGCATTGTCAAACAGAAGAGTAATGGTCCTAAAACAGACCCTTGTGGGATGCCCATTCTTCAAGTTTTAACAGGTTGAAATGTTCTGAATATTTGAAATAAGAATAAATTACTTGAGCTTGAAATATAGCACGGTTTTCTAAAATTCAACTAATCAAACAAAACCCTAAAATGGAACTCCAGTTTGATTTCTCACCYAAGATGTTGGCGTTCTTGGCGTCGAGGACCTGCTGCTTCAGCTCTTGAATGTTCTGCTCCAGCTTTTGGGCCTCATCCGTCAGTTCATCAAGCCTAATATCTGTAATGTTGGCTTCATTGTGGAGAAAGCTCAAACTCTCCTCGGTCGTATTCAACTTTCCGTTGAAATATGACATCAAGCCACTGAAAATACAATGAGACAGCAATGAATACTAAGAAACAAAAGCCCGTAGAAGAGCTGGCTTTGATGTTCGRACGTAATCTGATGCATCAGGTCCTGAATCTGCTCCAGCTGCACTGAGGCCGTCCTGTTCTCTATGATGGCCCTCACAGCCTTGGCGTTTCTCTCCAAGCTGCTGACCAACTCTTTGTAAGGCGCCGTCACCCCGCTGGTCAGCAACTCCGTCACTTGGGCCTCCAGTCGTTGGGTTTGYTTGGTCAGCTCGCCAACCACCGTGTCCCAGACGGCGAAGCACCGGTGACAGGGTTCACAGTTGGGGAACTCGCCCAGGTAGCCCCTGGCACATTTGTCACACCTTGGTCCCGTAACACCCTCCACACAGGTACACAGACCCGTGGCTCGGTGACACTGCTCACTGGAGATTCCCCGTGGCTCGCAGTCACAAGCTGGAAACACACAAAACAGTGGAAGAAAACGTAAAGAAGTGAACAAAATCTGCGACACCACTTCTTTAATTACAAGACTTGTATGATCAATTTAAACCTGTTGTGTGTCCTCGGGAACACAGTCGTTTATAAATCATTTAAAACTCCTCCACCTACAGTAAACAAAAACATGACAGTTTGACCCAGAAGGTCCTGCTGATCCCTTCAGTTCTGGTCACCGCCGGAAAAACAAACAGGAGGATTTCCTTCCCTCCTTTGAAACGGAGGGCCGTGGTGAGTCAGACAGAAAGAATGCAGGGACACAATCAGGTCTGCATTTATTTATATCATCGATGAAGCGAAGAGGACCCTGATTAAAGTTGTTTCGGTCACAGTAAAACAGAACACCTGCTTGTAGAGAAAAACTCCTGGTTTGCCCTCAGATTCTTACAGCCTATAGGAGCTAACTGCACAGCCCCTCCACTCATTTTTCACAGCGTTTGTCATAAAACAACAGCATTAACGAGTCATCTGTGCTGACAGGAAGCAACAAACAGCTGGACTAACAGCTTATGGAGCATAGGGATTACAGCTGGAATAAATTYCGAATTTCATGATCTCTGGTTGTTTGTCCGTGACGAAGCAGGGATGCCTGGGAATCGTCGGAGAACATCTGGTTCCCATGAGCAAGGTCACTCCCATTTTCTACCCTTACTCCTGTCTTTTCTTTTTTTTTTCCTCCCTGTGTTTCTGCCTCTTATTTTATTTCCTGATGGTGAAGCGGCTACTGTGTAGCATGGGTTCAACCAGAACAAYTCTTCAGTTTGTTCTGCTGATAATAGACCTTTCTGAACAACATCTTGCTGGTTCAGGGCTGCTGGTTTGAAGTTGTTGCCTTTAAGTCACTACTGTTACGTTACCTCATGTGTTACATTACATGTACACAGAAAACACACAAAAAAAGAGCATAAAGCCTGAGAAAAGGAACAAAAACTGAGTCACATTCCTTAAACTGTAAATTTGTTTGGTGGAAAGTTTGAGGATATCTAAACTTTTTCAAACTATTTACGATTTATTTYTCTTGTATGTAAAGAAATTCCAACAAAAGTTAGTGTTTGCTTAGATGTTTATCTTTAAGAGTCCAAAATGAAACCATTCATTAAATATTTAAAGGAATAAAGAGATCTTTATGAGTTACAATGGCTTACATTTTTTCTTTTGTYGGACTTTATTTAGCCATTGTATGATAAGATAAAATTCCCCATATCATTTTTGTGTGGTTAAAGTCTTAATTCTTTATGTTTGAACAAAAAAAATGCAGAGCATCTGAGGAATCTCAGAAGAGATCCGTCCACTCGGGAGCGATGTAAACATTTGTGATGAACGATGAAGTCCTACCTCGACATTCAACCTCTGGATTTCCCCAGAAAAGCTCTTTGCACTCCTGACACGTCCTGCCACCAAATCCTGGTTTGCACAGACACTGTCCTGTGACCTGCAGGAAACCATCGACACAAATCAGGCCAACGRTGACAATATGACACACTTATTGTTCTGCTACACAACATTTTCAACACATGTAGACAGGGCTTTGTAGTTGATTATAACTCTATTCTCCAGGGGGGGGAAAAAAAAAACATGTATTCAGTTTTTTCCATGGTGGGCTCCGAGACTTCCTTCCTCTGCTGGAGAGCAGCCAGTAAACACAGAAACCTGAACGTTTGTGTGTGTGAGGGCGCACATACAAAATCATGCGCGTTTAAGTAAAACAAAGCTGAGCAAAAACCATAAAAATGAAGCAACTTCCTAACCTGCAGTGTGTTTGTAAAAGAATATCCAAACACAGGTCTCTGTGATGGGGTGGGTTAGTTTTAGTCCTGCTGCTTTGCACACAGAGAGAGCAGTTTTTAGGGGAATTTTCCACACTGAGTAAAGACTTTGGCAACAGCAGCTCGTTGACAGATAAGATTTTGTGACTCGGTTCAGCTGAACATTATGAGAGAGCAATTACTGCAAACGCTGATAATGATAACGGTTTTTAAAGCTGCTGGKTGTTTCATTTAGTTTTCTTTGGCTTTCAAGCAGAAAGAGTTCATCTAATCAGTTGTTGGAGGTTCTGGCCTGATTTGGACTTGAGTTTTTTCAGTCGGTGYTGTTAAAGGTTAGCTTTTATCCACCATACAGTAGCATCTGGAAGGCATATGATTGGCACCAACTTTATGCTTCAACATGAGACTGTTCCAAAAACTCATTGCAAATCGAGTCAGTCGAAGCAAACACAACATCCWAAGAAGGAGTCTGGAAAAGTAATCCTGAAGATTTATTAAGCCCAAATAAAGTTGGACCTAGCAAATGTCCTTACTCTAATGTCCGAAATGGATTTCTACACAAAAAAGTGATGTTTTGTTTGTGGTTTTGTCTGTCCAACCTCATGGCAGTAGGATCCGTAGGAGTGGACGGGGTCGCAGTCGCAGTGCTGGCAGCCCGACCCGCTCTCTATGTTCCAGGTATCGCGTGCGCAGCGGTCGCAGTTCGGACCATCCACGTTGGGCAGGCAGGGACACTGTCCGGTACGCTGATCACACTCGCAGTCATCCGAGGAGGAACAGGCCTGAGATACCGTCCCCACCGTGTAGCACATACACTCTTCACAGAAGACAGGTCTTTGTTACATAAGGTCATTTTGGAAGCAGGCAGACTGAAGAAAGTAATTCTTGGATGTCGGTACTCACTCCTGCAGCTCTGTGTGGCGGCGTTGCCATGATAACCCACTTTGCAATGCTGGCACGCGTGACCCTGCGTGTGGTACAGGCACTTGAGGCAGGCGCCGGTGCGGGCGTCACACGACCTGGGGTCYTGCATGTCGATGTTGTTGTTGCACTGGCAGGGCATGCAGCTCCCTCCTGGAATCAGAGGGTTGCCATAGTATCCCGGGGCGCACTCGTCGCACCTGGCGCCTAAACGAGGGAACGAAACAGGTAAACAGGAGAGCATACAGCAAAGGGCTAATTACAGGGGAGCTGTAATGARGTCTGGGTTTGTCTTTACACACCTCTGTAGCCGTGGCTGCACACGCACACCAGCTGGTTGGTCAGGAGGTAGCAGCTGTCTGCAAACTGACGACCACTGCGCGGCCCGTCAGGACACATGCAGGGACGACAGTGGRCTCCTGAACCAAGTTCTGGGTCACCATGATAACCACTGATACACCTGGAGATGAAGAAAAACAGCATCACGTGGTGATTAGTTTCAGTTATCTGCAGAGTAAGTCAGAAACCAGCTGAAATTATAAAAAGTACCAGGGATAATCTGCCTGATCACTAACCTAAATCTACTTTTCACAAAGTACCATAACAGAGACTTGGGACTATTGAGCAACTGAAGTTCATCAAACAAGAATAAGAGAAAAATCCACCTGCCTATCACTAAAATTAGAAACATTTTGTCCAAAAATGATGCAGAAAAACTGATTCATGCATTTATCACGTCTAGACTGGATTACTGTAATTCTTTATTATCTGGACATCCAAAAAACTCTAAGAAGTCTTCAGTTGATCCAAAATGCTGCTGCTAGAGTGTTAATGAAAGTTGAGGAGAGATCATATTTCTCCAGTTTTAGCTTCTGTCCACTGGCTCCCTGTCAAATTCAGAATAGAATTTAAAATATTCCTCCTAACATACAAAGCTTTGAACAAACAAGCTCCATCATATATTAAACATCTTATTGTTCCATACTTTCCTAACAGAGCACTTCGCTCTCAGACAGCAGGTTTACTTGTGGTTCCTGGAGTTTCTAAAAGTAGAATGGGAGGCAGAGCTTTCAGTTATCAAGCTCCTCTCTTGTGGAACCAACTTCCAGTTTCTGTCTGTGAAGCTGACACTCTGTCTACTTTTAAGATTAGACTGAAGACTTTCCTTTTATAAATCCTGTAGTTAGACTTAAGTTTCCTGAATTATTCTTCATTTCTGCTGCTATAGATTTAGAC
Organism: Austrofundulus limnaeus; assembly: GCF_001266775.1. Taxonomy (NCBI): domain Eukaryota; kingdom Metazoa; phylum Chordata; class Actinopteri; order Cyprinodontiformes; family Rivulidae; genus Austrofundulus; species Austrofundulus limnaeus. The sequence goes on from NW_013954041.1 coordinate 13,373, forward strand.
TGCTGGAGCACAAACCGAGCACATTTCCTCACTCTGCTGCTGACTTTAATCTCTCTTCTCTTCGTGTTTATTGTAATTATTTCTGTCACATTTTTTCTTTGTCTCTTCAAGAAGAAGGTGTACCTGGACCATTCCCGGACTTCTTCTTCTGTGTTTGTCTGTGTCTCTTTCCTGTCCCTCAACCAGCCAGTCAAGGCAGATGGCCGCCCGTCCTGAGCCTGGTTCTGCTGGAGGTTTCTTCCTGATTAGCAGGGAGTTTTTCCTCTCCACTGTTTGCTCAGGACGGGAGACTGTGATGAAGTGATTCAACACAGCCTGCTGGTTTCTTCTTTAGATTATTCTTTTTATGTACAGTGCCCTGAGACAACGTATGTTGTGGCTTGGCGCTATATAAATAAACTTGAATTTGAACTTGAACTTYAACCTGCAACGCTTCAAAAAAAGACTGTCCTCAGTTCTCAAACACTTATTATTACAGTGGTAAACATGACTGTRTCAGCGTTTTTGGAACATTTTGCAGGCATCAAATTCAAAATGAGTGAATATTTGCTATATACATATTAGTGTATAATATCCATCCATCCATCCATCCATCCATCCATCCATCCATCCATCCATCATCTTTACCCGCTTCTCCCTTTCAGGGTCACTGGTGCCCATATCCAGCAGTCACAGTGCAAGGGGTGGGGTACACCCTGGACAGGTCGCAAGTCCATCACAGGGCCATATATATAATATAATAATATAATATATATAATAATAAATATTTTGTCTTTGGTGTGTATTCAATTTAATATAGGTTGAAAATGATTTGCAGATCATTGTATTCTGTATTTATTTATGTTTTACACAAAGRCCTAACTTCATTGGAATTGGGCTTTTAGAAGTGGACTTCCTAAAGGCTTCTAGCTGGGCCCGGTCCTGTTTTTTTAATTTGTTTTCCTTTTTGAAGTCCAGTTTTAGGAGCTTTTAACACTGTTTTCTACTGCTTAGTCAGTAATACTCAGACCTACCTCTGCCCCCAAAAACTCAAAAAGGGACCCCTGCAACTTTTATATAATKCTTTAACAGTAGGGATGCACCAATATGAAAATTTCAGCCGATATCGATATRCAATATAATTATTGCTGCTATGGCCGATAACCAGTATTAACTGATATTACACAAACACACAAATTCTTTGTATACACATACACACAAATAGATTGTGTCTTTTTTCGATACRGTAAATAAACTACCAGACCTCTGACATGGCTCTACTTCAGTTACTCCTGGCTGCGCAGCGTCAACATCACCATCATTATCAAACAGATACCACTCAACCAAACATTTTSCCTRCRAAAACAGAAARACAAAACTAAAACYTGGYAAATCAATATCAGACATTAATATTGGCCCAAGTTTTYTGTATCGGGCCYATACCGATATTCTAAAAAATTATCAATATCGGCCGATACCGATGTTAATGCRGATATTGTGCATTTAAAAGCTATTAACGAATAGATCAATTTAGCCTCCTTTCATCTTGATGACAACCAAATGATATTTTTGTATTCAGCCCTAACAAAGAAGATGAGATAATTAGTACAATCAGGTGTGTGTTTCAGTATGTTGTGTACAACTAAGGCTTGYTCTGGCTAAATAAGAGGGTTAATAATCATAGTCATATACTAAAATTGAGAAATAAATCAAAAGAAATGTGACATTTAAAGTAAATCAAAGTAAACTGAAGGTACAGATGATCCCTCGRACCTCTCACAGTGATGTCCGGTGGTGAAGTCCCTGCAGCCCTGACACTCTCCGCTCTCAGGGTGGCAGTACTCGCTGTGCCCATTACAGTGACACGGTCGGCACTGAGGGAAGCCCCAAAAACCCGGCAGGCAGTGGGAACACTGACGACCCGTGGCTCCGGGGACACACTCGCACTGTCCGGTCGCCGCGTGGCAGAAGGGGCTGGTGGAGCCCAGCGAGTCGCAGTCACACGCTGAGGGCGAAATCAACGTTAGCGTGGGGGGAAGAGCGTGGACGTCACGGCACGGTGGAGTGATTTCTGACACTCACGTCTGCAGCCAGTGGGGCTGAACAGGAAAGTAGCCGGAGCACAATGGTCACAGTTCCTGCCGACCACGTTGGGTCGYCACCGGCACTGACCGCCGCTGGACTCACAGATGGTGCTGAGCGAACCATGAGGGTCACACTCACATGCTGGGAACAAAAAGAAAAGAAAAGAATAATTTTAGAAATATTTCCCTAAAAAGGATCCAAATATTGAGCATCTTTAGTAGATGTAGTAACTGTCATTGAGCTGTTTCTCTTTGTCTAGAACTGAGAATGTTTTTCTATCCATTTCACATTAAAACAGTAACTTCATACCCACGGCTCCTTTCTGAAGCAGAGCAGACACACTGAAGATGTAGTGGTTGCAGATGTCCGTCATGGGGCTTTTGATGACGCTCCGGCTGTTTTCCAGACATCTGTAGCGCTGGAATGTATCCCACGCTTTTTCGCCCTCTGCCCCGTGAAACAWGTCCAACTCGCTGACTCGAGGCATCAACACCAACTAAAACCAGCGTGGAGGGTTGATGGGTTTCAGGAAACCATAAAGAGCTTGTTAGGTGACTTCATGTGAAGCTCATCCGAGAGAGGTTTCAGTTTGTAAGTAAACGATGAGCAACTTTAGAGAGAAAAACATGAACGTAGAAATTCAACATACGGAGTCGATGAGCGTGTAWGGACTCTGGACGCTGCCGATTGATGAGTAGTATGGGAATGAAAGACGGATCGTGTAATTCAATCCTTTCTCGAAACACACGGGMTTATTCAGCAGGACATGCCTGGAAAACAGCACAGGATCAGTGTGCGTTATCAGTGACTTTACACACTAGGGTTGGGCAAAATCTTATTGTGAGCAATTAAAAAAACTTTAATCTAATATTTTTTGGCACTTGATTAATATGATTAATGCCACCATGCAGAGTGACTAAAGATTCCCCTGGTCAGTATGCTCGATGTTATCATAACCACAACACAATTTAAAAATTGATGTATAGCCTGAAGTCTCTACTTCTGACACAATGTAGAACAGATTTTTACGGAGAGCAAATCTTTCCCACTAGAGAGACAAGCAGGCATCCAGGGACTCCAGGGGATTAATCATCATATTAATCGTTATCGTCTAAATATTACAATTAAATGTGATTAATTTTTTTGTCAATATCGCCCATCCCTAGTTTACTTAAAGAGATGTATTACCTGGATCCAGGCGACAGAGAGGTATACTGCTCATCTCCGCCCTGCCCAGAGTTTATGCAGTGACTGGGGTAGACTTGAGGGCTGAAGACTGGACGCTCTACTCGAACATCCACCTGCTCCCACTGATGTGGCAACTGTCGGCAAACACAGCAACTTTCTAAACATGTTTGAACATTTTAGCCTTGTTGAATAAGACGTAGTCAAAAAAGAKGACAAAGGCARGTCTGAAGAGTCATCATGTCTCTTACCTGTGGCTCATAGCGTATAAGGACATCGTAGTCCATTGTCTCTGGGATGTTGTCGATGTTGAACTCTAAAAACCCTCCCTCAGGGACGTTAGCAAAGCCCATCCCGGTCCATGTGGGGCTTCTCTCCTGAGGATAAAGTCTATGTACCAATGCAACGCCCTGAGAGACAGAAACATAKGCGTCTAAGGAGGAAGCAGCATTAAAGCACAGGGGATGCTACGCACTCACAGGTCCATGTTTGGCATCCTCAGCTTCGTACGTGTAGTGATCCAAAGAGATGAAGTAGAACCCGGACTCCACCTGATTGCAGCTACYTCCGAACATGTGCTCCCGGCACACACACTGGCCTGAGTAAGGGTCACAGCTACACAAACACACGGCAGGTATGACAACAGAAGCAATGWTTGTCAGCCATCGTATGATGATGTAAACCTGAATCCGTTTTAGTTAGACCCACTTGTTGTTGACTGCACCTCCTTGATCACAGTTGCACGGTCTGCAGCCGTCCATGTCATTCGACAGACCCCAGTGCTCCGGCTGTTTAGAGAWAGATCAAAGTTAGACGGATGCGACTCGTGCATGTGGGTCAAATCTGACATGACGTTTGGAGACACACCAGACATTGATCACAGTTGTGTCCTTCGACAAGRCGTTTGCAGAAGCATCGTCCTGTGTCTGAATCGCAGGTGTTTGCTCCTGGCATTGTTCCCAGCAGGTTACAGGTGCAAGCTGCCGAGATGCACCACAATTCAATAACAACAACATGTTTATCTGTTTGGATCAACCTAACTTTGCTTTTCTGTAGGATTAGGGCCACTGGGGGAAAAAATTCTGACTTTAATCTCAGAATTCTGAGAAAAAAAATTAATCAGTGACCCTAATCCTCTTTCGTAAATCATGTATATTTCTTTTTTCATTTCAAGTTTTCATTTGTCTTCAACAAAATCATAAATTTTAAAATATTATACTGTGTGTGCACTTCAGTAGCAGTGGTGTGCACAGTTCTGCTTATCTGCTAAAAGCGGAATTAGCTTCTTATTTAGTGGATTAGTTTTTTTTTGCCAACTTTCGAAATCGCTAGCTAACCGATTAGCTTCCAGTAAACTGGGCACCGCTAATTTTAAATCCTCTGAAAAATTCACAAGTGTAAAACGTTTTAACATTTTATTATTTTTATGCCACTTATCCAGAATTAAATAAAAACTAGTTCCCTCTTACAAGCAGTGCTGAACATCTCTGGCACCGTGTGTTTAGCATGTAGCATCTTTAGCAGTTAAATTTTAAACTGAGTTTAAAAAATTAACACTATTTAAATAAATACAAAATTTACTTATAAAATATGGTAGAGAAAGTGTGCTGTTTCTTGTTCAACTGGTTTTAAACGGTATTTCTCAAAAAACTTGATCTAGAAATCCTTTTATTCTGATAGGGGTAAACTGTAAGGATAACAAGTTAGACAGAGCTATAACTATGGTTTGGATTGGCCAATAATAACTAACTAACCCACCCACCTTGAAATRAAACCAATGAGAACTAACAGGTTTATGCCAGTCCCACCAATCTGAAGACTTGTGACAGTCGTTTRAGAGGTTAGCTTCCACTAACATTTTAGCGGTTTAGCTTTAGRGCATTAGTGGTTAATGAGTGAATGTAACTTTTTGGTTAGCTGTGCCCACCACTGTTCAATAGGTGAAAGCCCAGGGTTGAAACTGAAATGTTTCCAGTTTGAAGTGTAGTTGTGACTCACGCAGGCAGCCTTCGGGACTTTCTCCCAGTCCATAGTGTCCCTGTCTGCAGTGATCACAACGTTCTCCCTCGACGTTGGCTTTGCACCGGCACTGACCTGAGATCATCCCTGCAGCCACGTCTGTGTGCGAGTCACACAGTCCGCCCTGCAGAGACCCGGCCGGGTCACAGTCACAAGCTGCAGGAATAGAAAAACATGTCAGATTAGTGAAAATTGTGAAAATAAAACAAGTTCAAGGCATCCGTGGCCACAGAAGTTTTGTAGATCATAGGCTGTGAGGAGGGAAAGACGTACGTTCACAGATGTTGGGGTCTCTCAAGTCTCTGTGGGGGTGCTGGTAGAAGAATTGTGCACACTGCTCGCACTGTCGGCCCACCGTGTTGTGCTGACAGTCGTTGCACACACCTCCGCTCACCTCGCCGGTCGAGACGTACACGGCATGGTCGAAGTAGCATGATGTGGAATGATGGTTGCACTCGCACCCTGATTTTAAAAAATGGCCAAAATACAATTCACATTATTAATATTTAGTATAATACACCAGCTATCCTTAACAAGGACCAAACAAGGACTGATTGGTGTTCTCACTCTTGCAGGCGTGGGTGTTTCGTCCCTCTGCAGGTCTCCAAGGCAAATCGTGGTAAAAGTCCTGACAACGCTCACAGTTCAGGCCATCTGTGTTGTGGTTGCACACACAGCGGCCGTGGACCTGCAKACAACGTYTAAACCAATCGGCTTGAAAAACAARCAAAGCTGCCTTCCAATTTACAAAACAAATAATGTACTGTAATAATGAAAGCCACTTTCAAAGTATGAAGAAATAAAGTGTTTGGCGTACCATGCCCTCAGCTCCGGTCAGTTGTCCGTCGATCGGCGCYCACTCTGAGGCGTGACCGTAGCAGAAGCAGTTTCCACGGACAACCATGTCGTAGAGGGCGTAGTAGTACTTCTCCGTCACCTCCTCACGGGAGTCCAGCAGGTTGTCTCCCAGCGTGTGAAGCTTGATGAACTTCACCCTGAGGTTCGTGATCTTCAGCATGTCTTCACACAGAAGAACAGTTGTGTTAAATTAACAGGAAGATCCACGGTATTGCTCTGCTTTCAGTCAGATTTAAATAAACGTCTAAAGGGATTTTGCACTCAAGTTCTTTTTTTACTCGGAGCATTGTTTTTGGAGAGTTTTGGACTTRGTGGATTCTGCTGTACGCCCACAAATTTCACACACACTCTTTGTTTTTGCACCAGAGGAAGTCATCTCAGCCTGGATGTAAAAAGAGTTTACAAAGGCCGACTTGCTTCCGTGTGTGACATTCTTTTCAGTGCTCTTCCTGTCTGACCTTTGACCCCTCAGCTCTGCTGTGGGAATCTAAGTTCTGACTGAAAGTTACAGGAAACTGTTCAGATGAGAGAGTTCAAGCAGGGAGTAACACTCAGATTAAATTAAACAACGTGTCAGGTTTAGCAGAAGTCAGTTTTATAGTTTGGCCCAAACTGTGTAAATAAAAGGCTAATTTTATTTCAAACACGTTCAATTGATTAGTTTTGAGGTATTACTACTTTAATTGTAAAATAAAGTCACAGTTTTTTTAATGGCAGATCCAGCTTACTTTGTATCCTCAAACTGTAGGGGTCTTCGATCGCAAATACTGGGTCCAACACTCGAAATATCACCTACAACAACAAAACATCAAACATTTAAAAAAGATAACTAAATGATTAAGACAACATATTTCTAAACAGTTATATGGAAGATGGATATACAGTGTGTAAAAAGTAAAATATACTGGATAACATTAGATGATTTAAATATAGTAGAAAATTGTGTTTTCAATGTTAATTGACACTGTAACATGTATTTTGTTATAAAGGTACATRGAAGAAAAATATTATAAATGGGTGGGAATTWAAAAAGTGTTSACTCCTCACTCTTTTTTGAACAAGTAGCTAAAATGACTGATGACGCTTATGATGAAAAACATTTTTTTTGTTATGCATTTAGATGTACTGGTATGTACATTTGCATGTGTATGTACTGTATGTATACATACACATGCATACATACCAGTACATATCCACATTATTACAAATAACTTCATTTCTGGACATTTATGGTTTGATTTCTTTGTATGTATGGATCACTTGGGTTGTTACCAACATCTGTTGAAAATTTCATGTCATTAGCACCTCTAGTAATATATTTACTGAGAAAAATGGTGACATGTTCAATGTGTATCTTATCTGGATATAATTTCATTTCTTTTCATTTGTTTGAAATYATCAATCTATCCATTATACGTGAAAAGAGTGGACTCACCTCTCCCTCTGTGGACGGCTCGATGTCTGAGTAGCGGGTGTCACAGATGATATCGTCCACTTTGARCATGGGGCCTGCAGAGATGCTTGGAAACATCGACCGGCAGTTGTTGGCGAAGTAACYATAAACCTGCCACGATTTCCCGTAATCCATCGAACGCTCGATGATCATGGCAGCCGGACGGAACGTCTGGAAAGGCATAAAAACATGTCAGTTCTAAGTATGATAGTTTATTTGTAGCAAATCTGCTCAAGTGTTATTGTAACAGAAGGTTTAAAGCTGTAAGATTGAGTTTTTGTTTTCTTTAGTACTTTTTTGGTTTCTGCTTTGTTTGAGAAACATAAAAAGCATTGTGGAAAAATCGAAGCTGCGCTGCAGATTTGCCAACTTTTACTAAGAGCTTGTAATTAACTTTTGTTGTTTTTGACGTTATGAAAACAGAAGAAAAAAAGGTTTACGCCACTGTAAATCACTTATTATCTTAAGATCCATTAAAAAGGTACAAAATTAAGGTTTTCAACTAAGTACTTAACTCTAAATGACATCCCAAACTGAGGAAAAACTTTAAAAAGAGTCTAAGACAAAGATTTTTTTATATAAAAAAATTGAGCTAAATAAGTACAAACATGGAGCTGAGAGATAAAGCCTCAAAAACTGG
>NW_013954041.1:23004-24267 GCF_001266775.1 Austrofundulus limnaeus
TACCTACCTACCTACCTACCTACCTACCTACCTACCTACCTACCTACCTACCTACCTACCTACCTACCTACTTACCCATCCGCTAAATATCTTACTAATAATGAGCTACCTAGTCAGTAAGCTTACTACTGTCAGTATTGAGCTAATGTTTATTAAACTACTTAGCATGTTAGCTTGCTGTGCATGTCTTAAATTATTCTTTAACTCAGTTGTAAAACTTACCTCTTAATAACCTAAAGTCTCATGAAGTTTAAAACTGTTGGGTCTAATTGGTGTTTTTCCTGTTGGGAATGTGAACAATTAAGTGCTAATTGATAAATATGTTAAATTAAACAATAATGAATTAGTGCAGTGGTTGTGTAAGTATCTGTCTTGAAGAAATCCAAGCTAACTTATAAAATTAAACATTAAACAATAGAAACAGGCTTGCATGGGTAAAATTCCCATTTTGATCTTGGGTTCAAGCTGAATTTCCTGTCTTTGAGACAATAATACCCTTAAACACTTGTCATTGTCCCAGCAGATCTCTTAAAGCCCAGCTGTGTCTTTATGGACTTCCTTTCTTACTCTTTAAAGTCACTTGTGTGCTGTGGTGATGATATATCTGTTTTRCTACAAGCACACCTTTTCCCCTCAGCACACCTGTAGGCTCCACCACCTCAGCCCCACTCTGTGTGTGAGGGTCTCTGTGATCTCCAGGCTAGTCATTATGGAGCTGGATTCCCACGAGTAGAACTCAGTGGTCTCTCTGTTTTCTGTCTCTCACCGTTCTCCGACTGCCACCAGGTCTTTAAGCGGTTGGGGGCGAAGGTGGTGACCACGTTCTCGATGGTGTGGCTGCTGGGGTTGGTGTCCTCATCGTACATTTCTCTGGAGTCGCACATGAAACATTTTGTGTCCTGAAAGATCGGAAATAGTGAAGGRTTACTTTGTTATAAAGTCTGGCTGATGCTGTTTTTAATTTTAGAAAGAGTTGAGAAACTTCCAACAAACACAAGCAAAACTAGAGAGTTTGTATTTCCTGCAAAAATGTAGTGTGAATTCTATTTGTTTAGAGGTTTAACTGTTAATGCGAGTTAAACAGCTGACTTTTGCTGAAAGTAGGACAACAAAAGAGAAAAATTTGTAGAAAAAGGCAAAAATGTGTCAAATAACCTGCAGAGCGTAGCAAAAGTTAAAAGAATAAAAAAGGTAGCTTAAAAAGCAGAAAAAGTTTAAACTACCAGAAAGAAGTTGCAAGAAGCAAGACAGAATATGAATATA
>NW_013954041.1:24460-27132 GCF_001266775.1 Austrofundulus limnaeus
GGTGTACCCCGCCCCTCGCACTGACTGCTGGATTAAAGGTGAAAAATGATTAACGTGTGACTGTGGCCGTTTATTTTTTTTAACCTTAAAATTAARAGGAGTATGTTTTCTGAATTAAGCAACAAGAAGMTGAAATTGTCACAAAAWGGTGAATTTAGCTGTAAAAATGCTAAAATTAGCTGAAAAGTAGCTAAAATGCTGAAATTAGCAGAAAGAAACTGCAASGGTATGTTTGCTGAATTAAGCCAAAAAAGGCTGAAAAGACCACTAAAACATGAATTTAGCTGAATAATGCTTAAATAAGCAAAAAGCAGCTAATGAGTAGCTGAAAAGGCAAAAAAGGCAGGATGAAACTTAAAGGAGCATAAAAAGCTTAAATTAACAATAACTGTTAAAAGGCACATCAAAGCTGATTTTAGCAGAAAGAAGCTAAAAYCTGCTCAAATGAGCAAAGAAGTAGTTGACTGAAGGAGAAATTATTACAAAGAAGTTAAAAAAGCAGATCCAGAACAAAAGTGGAAAAGTACAGTAAAGATTTATGAACATTTTATAGAGTTTTAAGGAGGCTAAAGACAGCTCCATTCGTTTCAAAGAGGAAAATTAAATGGTAGAAAATGCAGAAATGTCTTGAAGGAGATGAACTTTTGATAGATCAATTGTTGAAATGGCACAAACATTGAAGAACCGGATGCGAGCTGAAAAACGTACAGAAAAAAATGGATTTTATATTTATCCTAAAGATGTGACTTTTTTTTGTTCTGTACTTCATAACGAAGTCTTCTTCTACTSTTAAACCTCTCCAGATGTTCTGGCTCGCCCTCGTCATTCCTAAATGACACAATACTGCAGCCTATGAATACCCGAGACAAATTTCTCAATTTGACCGAACTCCAGGCCCAGCTGTGTTGAAATCTGAGCGACTCCAGCTAAGTGGCTCCACTTAGCTGTACTTAGAGAAAAAAAAAGTCTCTGTCACTTGAATCCAACTTCCTTCCCTGCCTTAATCTCCAGCTCATTTCTGAGGTCTGTGCTCATCCTCTGGAAGCTCAGACAGGCCTCACAAATGAACCCATCATTCACGCTCAGAACCCSTCACAGGAGGGCTGATAAGATGAGAACATCCCCTACCTCGTCCCCCCGTTTCTCATCCGGACAGGGCAGGGATTGTAAGCCACACAGAGCTTTTATTGTGGTGGGGAATGTCTGAACTCCCACTTGACAAGACAGCAAACAGACACTCCGTGTGTGCACGCTCCCACACACGGAGGCCCATCGGAAACATTTCATCTGTTTTAACACAGAAACCGTTTAAATCAAACCATCTCTGCTCTTTGAATGAGGTTTTTTTTTAATAAAACGCAGCGCTCACACTCACTGAGCGCTTTGCTGGATAAATTTACAAGCAATAAGTGGGAAAATGTGGCTTCAAGGCCAGAAGGGCTGCAACATTTTATCTGACTTTAACAAATTCTGTGCTGAAKAGAGAATTGACAACTTTCTGAGGCGTTTGCTTTGGCCTCTTAATAACACTGATGACGACTGTGAGCTTATTGTTTTTATCACTATTTTTAGAATCTGCATCATCCCTTTGGGGAAATGCAGGAAACATGGCAGACTTTCTCATAGTTTTAAACGTTTCCCGACGAATTACTCAAAAACATAAAAAAAAACCTCCCCCCCCTGCTGATAACTGGAGTTACTTTGGAGTTCCCAAAAAGAGCAGCTCCTTTCTGACCTCCAGGTGTCCCACGATGCAGAACTGCTCGGGCTGACGGAGGCCGCAGGTGGAGGAGGCGGTGAGTTTGTGCGCCCGGCCAATCAGCAGGTCACCTGTGGCGGGGTAACAGCTGCCCTCGGTGCACACATCTGCAAACTCCGGCTCCTGTGTTGTGATGGGACGCCACAGGGCTGCAGGGGGMGACAGCTGTCAGTGAAATCATTGCACAGTTCACTACGTTCGTTAGCGCTTCAGTTTTAAAAAAACACCCCAAAGGGGCTCACTGGCAGAAAAAGATCAGAGCAGTTCTGTGTAATGTGATGAGCGTGAACAACACTGTGCATATGGCTTCCATTAAATGTGTTGCTGCTGGTGAGAAACCCAGGAGATGGGATTCCTCCCCAGCGAGCACATTTTTCAACAAAAGCAAAACGAAAAGTTTCAACTCACCCAGGGCTGTTAACGTGAAGCTTAGCAACAACATCTTCCAGAGAGGAGCATTTACAGCTTCTTCCTCCAGCAAACTGACTGTTGATGAGTTTGTGAAAAGTAGCTGCTGCAGCGTGAAGGGAGTTGTCTTGGGAGGGAGAGAAAAAAAAGTTCACATCCCACCAACTCCACCCCACTGACAGCAGAGAGACAACATCTGGAAAACAAGCTCACCCTCTGCTGGCAGCACACACGGATATCTGATCGAGCGCTGTCTGGTTGTGTGAGAATAAAAGTTGTCCTTTTAGGACAAAAGGTTTCAGGTCGTTTCACCAGAAACTGCATGAATTTAGCAAATATTATTATGGTTAGCTTTATTACAGTAAATGGCTGGTAAAAAGACCTTAATCCAGATTATAGCCTTCCAACTATGATCATGAAATACAGGATGGATGGATGGATGGATGGATGGATGGATGGATGGATGGATGGATGGATGGATGGATGGATGGATGGATGGATGATG
>NW_013954041.1:33469-34760 GCF_001266775.1 Austrofundulus limnaeus
GAATTATTTACAACAAAACTACAAAGTTCAATTAAAGAGATTCAAACATTTTATAAAGTTAGTTGAGATGTTTTCAGCAAAGTAGCTCTCTGCAAACTTTCAAACAGCTAGCTCAAAGCAAAAAGTAACAAAATGCTACCAAAGCTAACGTTAGCACAACGCTAATTCCAAACAGTTGCAAATTGCTTGCTAAAAGCAGCAAAACATCTAAAACCCACAAGTATTTGACACAATTTTAAGATTGGCTAAAATAACAGAAAATTTGCAGAAGCAGTTTTAAAACAAACAGAAAAGTAAAAGTTTTAAAGAAAATGTTGGTTTTACTTACCCGGTTATCGTGTGAAGACATGTTTGTTGAATCGGACTTGAAAACCTCTGGATTATAATTTACCAACAAGAACGAGGCAGTTCGGACTTAGTTCGTTGAGAATCGCTTGGTAAATGTACGATTGTTTCTCAGTTGTTTACTTTTGTTGTGGAGTTGTTTGTTTTTGAAAAATGGAAGGTGCATTTTTTTAAACCTGTACCCATGGCAACCAGCTGATAATAATTTGATGGAGATCAGCTGGTAGAGAAATATTGATCAGATGGTTACCGTGGTTACAGGGACTGAGTGAGCTCCTGACAGTGGGCTTATCAATGAGTTTCAACCCACGTCTTATGAGTTTTCTTGCGTTATTTAGTGTTTATTCATTCTTTGGGTGTTGGCTGTTTGCACAAAGTCAATAAAACATCGTGTCTGCCCAGAGAAACGATATAGACAGTTTGATAACTATCAGACCTCATTTTTGGAAAGGTTTCTTAAGCAATTGCTCATTTCCTCTCGCTTGTGAAGAAAGATCAAAGGGGGCGGGGTGTACACATTTCCACGTTCATATCAGTTTTGATACATCCGGAGTTTTGCGTGGAAAATGGCGTACGCAATGTTTTTGTGTGTACGCACCGTAGGGCCCTCATGTATCAACGGTGCGTACACATAAAAAAGTTGCGTGCGCCAGGTTCTACGCCCATGTTGGGATGTATCAAAACCAATGTTGCGTGAAAGTGTGCGTAAATATACACATCTGTCCAGCTGAGACACCCATGTACTCTACTATGGAAACATCGCCTCCACCTGCTGGCTGATGAGATGGGAGCTGATGCATTTCTGACCATAGCTATATTTAAAGGCTAGAAAAGTCGTAGATGAGACTCCAGTGTCCTCACACATGGCGGCCATCTTGGGAGGGGAGCTCGCCCACTCTCTAACATGAATGTGTGTGGTGTATTTACTATTTAAATAATCATAACC
>NW_013954041.1:38169-49018 GCF_001266775.1 Austrofundulus limnaeus
TAACAAAATTAACATATTTGAAAAGGAATGGGAAGAAGTAAAAAAACTTATTTAATCCCACCCTTCTCCAAAGCTTATTAACAAAAAAAAGTAAATTCTTATTTTTCCTTATTCTAAGTTACAATATCATAAAGATTAAAACAACAATCTGTTTACCTAGAACTTTATATAATACCAGAATATATTCATAAACGTAAATGTACATCTACATGCAGTGTACATGCATAAACACATAAATGTATACACATGTAAACACATATATACACAGCCCCAAACATCTCCATATATTGCAAAAAACAAAAAATAATTAAAAATAAAAAAATAATAATCAGACATACTGAGCATCCCTATATCTTTTGTAAATAACATTTTTACACCTCTCCTTAATTTTTTTAAATGTTTGGACATTCCTTAAGTTCCACACTCAGACTGTTCCACAGTTTTACTCCACCAACAGAAATACAAAACCCTTTGCGAGCTGTATGAACAATCCTTGATTTAAAGTTAAACTGACCCCTTAAATGATRACTCCCCTCCCCCTTCAACAAATMATTTCTGAATATTGCCTGGTAATAATTTGTTTTTGACTTTAAATGTTATTAGTGCTGTTTGTACCTCTACTAGATCTGTAAATTTTAGTAGTTTTGACAAATAATCCCAAAAGGTTTTATGTTAAAACTTCTAATTTTAAAGCAGAAATTTCCATATTTGCCTGCATTCTTGCCCTCAGACCACACCTGCTCCTYGTGTTCATTAGGCACAGTTGTCACTTCTTGTTATCAATCCTCCCCGTCTGCTTCACTACTCTTTGTATTTAGTTTCCTGTCATGTCAGCATTTTTTATTTTGTGACTGAAATCCTGATTTTTGTGAAGTCGGTCCTTTTGTTAGTCTGCACTGTTGGGTCCATCTGAAACAAACTGGACCGAAAATAATCCAACYCACCTCCAAAAAAGTCTCCATCGCACAGCTCTCTCTCGTAGGAATCCATCTCCATGAGAACCTGGCCATGATCGATGAAGAACATGTGATCACCTGGAACGTTCTGTCGAACGATGACGTCTCCTTCCTGGAAAACCTCGTACTCCAGTTTAGGGAGGAGGTCACTAATAAAGTTCTCATCTCTGTTTTGAAACATTGGCACATTTTGAAGCAGCCGGTTGCACATCACTGTCAGGATTTGCTGAAATAATAAAAAGAACAACAATTCAATCTGTTTGCTTGAGGTGCATGTTCAAAGATGAACACACAACTGTAACATGAGTCAGAAGTATTATGGAAACATTCCTGTATGTGTGTCATTAAACAGTTTGAGCTCAGTAAATGGAGAAATTTGAGATTCTGCTCTCCTGTCTTTCACGCATGTATTATTTCTGTGCAATCTGAATAAACAGTTTTTCTTTGTGGGTAATAAAACTTTACTGCATATGGAAGTAACGATAATAATTTGAATTGAACAATGAAGTGATAAAAATATCAATATCCTCTGTGTAAAATGAAATCCAACAGAGGTAATTCAGTGATGAGTGATTAGTTCTGAGTTGTACCTCTTTGAGTGACGAGGAGACTGTATCCATAACGTATTTCTCATCAAACCACTTCCCTCCGTAGCGAGCCTGGTAGTAGTTGCTGATGCGAAGCTGCAGCTCTGGTGGCAGCTTCATGAAGGTCATGTAGTGCTCCAAACGGCTCATCTGTTGACAGTAACGGCAGCTCCTTTCATAATATATCACATACAGCTACACATGTCCACTCTGAGAGGAATACTTAAAAAAAATTTGCTAAGGCACAGAAAGAGTCACCCATGAGGACCTTGCTCTTGTATTCCTTGGCTGCAGGGTCGAGGTTGGCAATCATGGTCGTAGCGTTGGCCACTAGGATGGTGTACATCAGGCAGCCGGACACCATGCTGACCATAACGRTCCACAGCTCGATGTAATCTGAAGAGCAACAAGCCTCAAGCTTCAGTGCCATGTGTGCGTTTTAAAATGTCAAATAAAAACAAGTGAATATACACACTTGTTGGAGCGTCCATGGAACCATAGGAGAGAGCAATCATCTGAGAGAGAGCTCGAAAAACTCCCCAAGAGTATTTTACAATGACTGTGGAATTCTGCAGAAATAAAAAAAAGACATCCAACGTTTTAATTTTACTTGATATCTGGAGTACCATAAATATCTTTTTGTTTGTTTTGTACCGTATACGATTTAAAATTTTGTGGAAAGTTGTAAGCAGTAACTGTTTAACATCAATATTTATTTTCCTTTTGCTGAAGTTTGATGAGTTTTACCATCAGGTTTTCTTTCCGGACCCAGCAGTCAGTGGGAAACTCCTCCAGCATAGGCACAAAGTACTGAATGCAGCCGTTCCAGTGACACAGCAAAAAAATCATCATGAAGAGAGACAATATGCGGAAGAACAAACGGACCACCTCCAGGTTTGCATTTGACACCTGTCAAGAACACAAAACATGAAACTCGACACCCTGAAGGTAAGTTTAGAACAATAATCCATCTCAGCTGAGGTGTGTGCAGCCATACTGTTAATCTGTCAAAACATGACGTCCCAGTGGCTTTCAAACCCCAAAACACGTTAAGACAAAGATTAGTTCACCCCAAAGATCCAGTTTCCCAGCAAAAACAGAGTAATATTCTGTAGTATATGCTGTTAAGTGTCAGGAGGACTGTGATCATTTATGCATTGGGGAAACAAAACAGTCACTGTTCAAAAGAATGAGCCAGCACAGACGAGCTACATCATCAGGTCAGGACTCTGCAGTTTACACTCTTCTACAGGCCAGGACTCTGCAGTTTACACTCATCTACAGGCCAGGACTCTGCAGTTTACACTCATCTACAGGCCAGCCATCACTTTCAGGGATGAAGATGTTCTCATCCTTGACAGAGAGGAACGTTGGTTTGAGAGAGGAGTAAAGGAAGCCATCTTTATGAAGAAAAATYGTCCACCATTAAACAGGTGGAGGCCTTCGTGTCCAGTTGTCCTCTTCATACAACGCTGTTATCGCAAGTATGACTCAGCCCCCTGTGAGCAAAAGGTGTGAATCAGGTCCGCAATGATACCAACAAAAATAAGAAAAGAGAGACAAAAACAAGGGGACGTTGAGCCCTGCTTGCATTCACTACATTCACATAACAAAACAACCAATAACCACAGCTGAAGCATCCAAACCAATAAGTCAGGTGATGGGACACATGACCCTCTATTAACAATAGAGTTAATCAAGTCTATTGTTAGGCGATGGCCCTCTTTTGCATATGACTAACCTGTTTGTCCAKGTGGAGGCRGWGCTTATAAGGCTGAGTTCACCTGAAACTCATCAGACTGCAGAAGTCTCTTGGAGGAGAGACGAAACGTTTCACTAAAGAAGAACCCATCCAGAGGTCCTACTGATTTTTTCTTTTTGACATAATCCAAGTTTTACTGAATAACACTATTTATGAAAGAGTTTAACATATCACATGATTTACAGTTTGGTTTGTGCCTTGGTTTTGGGGCTGCAGTTTGGCACAACAGAAGAAGGAACAGACAGCTATATTAAATATTTTATCATATTTTAAGCAGACAGTAAGCCTCCCAAAAGTAGATACAGAAAAACAAACCACTCGTTGTAAGAGYTTACCACCTCAGGTAGACTCTAAGGAAGCATGTCACGTACAGCAAGGTAGGATTTGTCAACTAACCTTAACACAAAAAGTAAGGACAATTTTGATTGGTAGATTATGTTTTTGTCGTAACAATGCTTCTTGGCATTATATCTTATACCGTTGGAAAGCCTAGTAATTTCTCTTTTCAATAGTTGCACATTTGTAAGGAACACGTGTTTGTGGGATGAGCAGTAGAGCTGAGTATGTGGGTTGTGTAGGGGTCACTCCGAGGGGGAATAATCATTTCCACCTGTCTTTGACCCTGTTCTCAGAAGACCTCCCCCAATAGAGACATTTTATTTTCTTTAATCAAGATAATAAACAAAACCATAATGCTCTTTATATTTTTTATTTATATTTTCTTTTAACTAAAAGTTATCAATTTATAAATCAAAGTTACACAATGAAAAGAACTTATCTAAAACTTGATAGCGAACACTCAAAGGTATACATAGGAATGGCTTAATGTAAAATCCCCATATTTAGGTTAATCTGAAACCACATAAATGCATAGCACATAGTAASCAGAAGGGCACAAACTGGAAACAACTCAACATCCAGCATCCTCCATGATGGTCCTTCTCACCTGACAAGGTCCTGGCACACTTCAGCGCTCTTGACCTGCAGCCTCCTGGTCTTATCCATCTCCACACTGTTCCTGCTGCTGATCTCTAGCCTTGAACCAGAGACCCCCACCTCATCTGCAGCCTTCCAGACATCAACTCTCTAAAAGGAGGGTTCCAGAAATSTTCTGCTTCTTCACATTGTTCCAGAAATTGGTTGACTACAGATCAACCACCCCAATCGCAATCGCAGTAGAATTACCCTTGTGGATTACAATTTTCCTTGGTGGATTATAAAACTTTTGCTTCYGTTGGATTACTATATTTGTCTTCCAGTGGGAATTATAACACAATATTTTCTTTCTTCTCCAAGAAGGAAACTTTTGCTATGCCAAGTTCTCAGTTTGGAATACCATTTGGACTATTCCGTTTCACCAATTGAATTAACTCAAGATCAAAGACATTTTGGGGTTTCCATTTTGTGTTGCATCTCATCACCATGGACAGGTGATGACCTCCAAAAAGGGGGAATGTAGGGGTCACCCCAAGGGGGAATAAACATTTCCACCTGTCTTTGACCCTGGTCTCAGAAGACCTCCCTCAAAAGAGACATTTTTACCAAACAGATCCCACAAGTGTTCAGTGGGTTTGAGGTCAGGACTGCTGGCAGGCCATTCTGTCCTATCCACCGACAAATTCTGGGTGTAGTCTCTGATAATCTGTGGGGGTGAGCATTGCCATCTTGGAGGATAGAGTTTAGGATAGACTGTGGGGTTGTAGACAGATAGATACGGGATTATGAGATTGCCACTGGTTGCAGAATTTCATCTCGATATCGCTCTGCTTTGCGATGGCTTCCAATGATGACAAGCCTTGTTTGTCTAGTGAAGCAAGCTTCCACACCTTCACACTGTCGCCACCAAAAGATTTTGTATTGATGCAGCATTCAGCATAATGTTCTCCATCTTGTTCTCCGTCTGCTGAACATAACGTTCCTCTGCATGATCTGATTCCAGTGCACATGATGCTAACACCAGCGCAAATGGGCCTGATGATGAAGGGCAGTCATAGCTGGCCTTCTGGTTGCTTGATGGGACCAGAGCTTGGCTGCGTGCAGTCTGTTCTGGATCATCTGGGCAGAAAGCCATCGGCCACATCATCCTGCAAACYTTGATTGCAAATTGGTAGAAGACAGCCTACGGTACCTAAGCGCTGACAAGATGAGAAAATCATCTTCATGCGAAACCCACTTCATGGCCTTTCTCTGAATTCTCCTGTTATATGGAACTTGGCCTTCRTTTTGGAGATGGTACCAGGGCTCACTTCAAATGCCACAACTTCGACTTTTTTACTGGTAATTTAAAAATACATTTGGTTCTGTCTTATTGAATGCCCTGTTCAATGTCCTTCAGACCTCATGTCAAACTCTAAAACTCAAAAATATTTGTTTTTTTCATACGAAAAATGGTCCAAAAATAGCATTTGTTTCAATAATGTAAACTAAACTTGATGTGAAATTAAAGGTGAGATGAAATCCAAGCTGGGAACAGGAGTAACAGATAATAAGAACCTCTGACAGATAAAAACCATCCATCACAGGGACACACTGAGACAAATGAGACAAACAACCATTCATTTTCCCACATAAATTTAGAGAAACAAAATAATCATTCAAACTAAAATCTTCTATAAAATCTAAAAGACAAACCCCTAAACCAATTAAAAAATTTAAGCAAGCATGTTAACTACCAACAAACAACACTCTGAGATTGGAGCGAGGGGAGCAAAGCTGTCTCAGTGGAACCGTGGCTGACCGCAAGCTGGGGGTGGAACCAGATCTGCCTGGCCTCACTTTCCATTGAAGATGTCGAAGATGTGTTTATATTCRGATTTGTGATAATTGGATTCCTGCTGATCGGCTGTGGAGGAATCCTGATTTATCGGAAAATGAAAACGATCCTGACAGCAGTCCGGGCCTGTGAAAAGCTGTCAGGGACCTTTGGATGGGATCTCCTATACTGCAAACGCACAGACTCAAATGATGGGAAATTTAAGTCGCAGACTGGATGTGGTGCTGACAAGGATCACAGCCCAGCAGTGTGCCCACCGTGAGGAGTGAGCTACATCTGGGTGAAGTTTGGTACGGGAGAGGCGAGATGGTAAACGAATCTGGAATATTGGCATTTTTCGCAACACAGAGGTGCAGTTAAGACTCAAAGCAGTGAAGAAAAGCTGCTGCTTGCCCTAAAACAATTCTGTTTATCATTAGATTCCCACAGCTGTGACCTTGGTCGCAGGCTAATAAAAACCTCCCTGGAATGACACATGAAAGAAAGCCTTGACTCCCGCTCTCCCCATCCGTTTCCATCTGCGTCTGGGATCGGTCTGAAGGCCGCATTGGATGGAGACAGAGAACTGAACTCTGGTGACCTGTGCTTTGACTGATAATAWCTGGTTTGGTCTCTGACTGGTTCCGGCACAAAGTCTGCCCTGGATGTCACCGGCTCCCTGCATGCATCCCTCCCCACACCATATGCTTTGATCCCCCACCCCTCCTTAGCTGTCTGCACTGTCTGCAGAGTAGTTTTTTGAGCTTATGCTCGTGTGTTTTTCTGTACAAAACACAGGATCAAAGCTCTTTTTTAAACTCATCTTTCCTATGTGTGTTTGTATTCTAATCTGCAAAGGTAGCGCACTACGTTGCGAAAGACCCTGGACTTTCGTTCCCCCATGTTTGTCATGTGTGTGTGTTTCTCCGGATGGATGTTCTAAACTGCAAATTTCGCTCTGCWCTACAACTTGATGTGTGAATGACAATAAATGATTCTGATTCTGATTCTGAACAAGAGGAATGTATTTCCCAACTCTACATGTGAAGTTCCAAAGAAGAGATTAAAAATAATATAAATACTTATAATGGCAATATGATGTCAAATTATTATTCAACCCTACAGGAAATGGCTCATGACTTAGAAAAGTGAACACTGGACCGCCGCTTGAATCAAAAACACACTTTCAAGCTTTTTCCAGTTAAACATCATATCAGTGGGAAGAACGAAAAGAGATGAAATGAGTAAAACCATTTGGAGCTAAACTGACCTTCTCCACTTCGTTAAAGAACCGGACCAGCCTGGACACTCGAGCGAGTCGAATCAGGCTGAGGATCCGCACAAACATCAGGATCCTCATCATCTTGTTGGTCTTGGATGGGTTGTCATCACTGTGGTAATGTAAGTCCTACAGAGTGTTTTATTATTATTAGAATTAGACCTTTTTTGACCATTTAACCACTGTTCTWCTTTTAATCCTTTTATAAATTTTGTTTCTTGATTAGTTACTCTATGTTTTTATTCATTTACATGTAACATTACTATTTGTCTGTAACAATAAACCACTCCCATTTTCACTATAATGTTTTAATTTTGATATTTTCTTTATTTTTACCGCAAACAGGAGAATGTATCCAATTGGGAAAGCTGCTATGATGTCTGGGATGAACCATGTCCGCAGGTAACTAAGTCGGATCCTCTTTATATCTAAAATAGCTTCCTGGAAAAAAAAAAAAAGAAAAACAAAACATTTATTAAACATCTGGATTTTGACACACTGAGTGACAAATTTGATAGTTTATCACTTGTCTGCATATATTTGACATTTTTTTCAAAATGTTTCTGAAGCAAATAAATGAATATTTTACAGAACTTAGAAATAAATTTGACAAAACCAGATGTTTGTGTGAACAACAGCACAGATGGGTCATTTGTGATTAGCGGGAATTTCGTGAGTCAACGGGAGCAAATGGCATGCAGGCTGATTAATTGTAAACGTTACGTGCTTATTTAACAAAAACATCCTAATCCCTGTTATAAAATCTAACATCAGGTGCCAATGTTGTCCTAGATGGAGCTCAGTGGGAAGTTAATCTTGCCTTTGGTGTATTGAGTAGATTACAGATGGGACAAAGATGGACTGTATGAGCTCGTGTGTGCAGGGATTATCGCCTTCCCAGATTGTGTCTGAAAATAGAGCGCAGCCGCTCTCACCTCGGCGTCCTCTGTTATGATCCCCATTCGGAAGTTCAGAACCACGTCGAGCAGAAACAAGGTGTCYGAGAACACGTTGAAACTTTCCCAGGCCAGCCCACCGGTGCCGTCCATGAAGGCTATCTCCATGGGAATCCCAATCAGGTTCAGGAAGGTGATGGCCATCATGCACATAATGTAGTAACTCCTGCAGGAGAGAGATTCAAACGTCTGCACGAGTGATGTTTCAGCAGTTTTTATTTTCAGTGTTTGGTTTGCGGTCTCAGTTTAGCAGTCGTGCAGCAGGCGGTAAGACAAGCTGATTTATGCACACTAAATACTCTGATAGTGTAACTGCACATCTCGTCAGGCTGGCTTCAATTGCTTGGCTCAAATAACCCTTCTCTATGGTTTTTACTGTTTCATTCACTCTGTTCTTGCTCCAAATCATTGACTTGCACATCAGTAACAATACAGTACCAACCACATCTAAATTAAAATAAAAAAAAATCAATAATGCGACAGTTTAATGGCTGAAACTCCAACTTTTGCCTTTTTAAATAAAAATTAAAGTACTTTTTAATTAAATTAAATTAAATTTAAAGATTTATCCTTCTGCTACCTTTCATTTTATTTTGATTTTTGATTTGTGTATTTTCTTTGTTTTTTATTGTATATAGTTACTTTTTAATGAAATGAATATATTTTTTGAATTGATTTTTTAAAACTGAATAATTATAATTGTTGTTTGTGTCATTTATTTTATATTTGATACAAGGYCTGTGATGTTAGAAAGTTTTTATTGCTCTAATTTTCTATTCTTGCTTGACCCTGTTCAGAGTTGCAGGGAGCCGGTGCCCATCAGCATTTACCAGGTGAGACGAGGTAAAAACATGTCGCCAGGTCGTTACAGGGTTACACAGACACAAACCACCAATCACATTCTCACCCAAGGTTAGTTTATTATCATCGAACATGTTTTTGGACTGTACTGCCTGAAGAAAACTTATTTATACAAACTTCACACCAGAAAGGCCCCAATCAAAAATGAACCTTCTTGTTGTGAGATCATTTTATCTCTTTTAGTCAAAAACATATTTAATACAAGGTAGTCAAATCTTTAATTTGGATTACAATAAGAGCAAAAATATCAGTAAGATAAACAGGAAGGAAGAATCTCCTAACATTCAAAATATGTTGCAAAGCAGAATCAGGCATGGTGGTTTTATACTGTATTTATTCATGTATAATACTAGAAATTTAACCCTAAAAATCATCCATAAAGTAGGGGGGTCGTATTATACATGGGTTTTTGGTGATTAGATTTTTTATGCTTTTTAAGTTCAAAAATGATGACCGAATTATACTTGAGATCGTATTATACATGAATAAATACGGTAATTATTTACTTTTTGCTCTGCTGAGCACCTTGTTCAGAGATGTGTTGAACAAGAAGAAAAACAACCCAAAGACCTGGTGAAAGTTCTGGACAGGACTGGTGCAGATGAATCAGATAAATGAAATACCTCATGGGGCTGAAAGGGTGAATGACAAAGACTCCACTCTCCAGCTGACGGATGCACTCCTTCTCCACGGCCACCTCGCTGCCGTACACGTACAGAGACTGTCTGTTGAGCTGCGGGAGGAGCAGGGCTCTCCATCCACAGGTGGCTTTAGTGCCTCCCACAGTGGGACCTTTCAGTTTCTCCATGGCGAGCCTCAGTTTCCTCCGCTCAGCTGAAGGCACGGGCCATCCTCTGCTCCCTGCTGCTCCTCAGAATCAGGACCTCTCAGTTTGACATGGAGCCTCCGGACCTGGCGAGCTCACTGAGGCTGTGTGGAGGGAGGAGAGTGGGTCCTCTCCTTTCTGCTCACTCTCTCCCTCGAACCCTCCCTTCCTCTCTCCGCTTCTGCACCCACCCCACTCTGGCACTTCTTTTCTTCTTCTCCCAGCTCATCAACTATTCAGTAAGCACGTCTCATTCTCACATGAATCAAACCACGTCAAAAGGACAAGGTCCGGCTCGCATTAATACTAAAGACAGTGGTGGAGCAGGAGCGGGCCGAGGGGATCAGACATCTGGCAGCGTGTGTGCAGAGACCGGTTCAGTCTGGGTCAGCCCTTCCACGGATGTAATTAAACCCTGTCGTGTGTTACCTGATGCTGTACATACAGTCCACCAGCAGCTCCGAGCCAACTCCTCCRGTGTTTGTTTCCACAATGCACATCAGAGACAACAAACAGGAGATGCAATATTACTGTTATAAAACACATGATATTAAAGATCTGTTTTTTTTGTCTAGGAAGAAAAAGATGATTCATTGAGAGCTGCACTGCAAAAACTGTCCATCTTACAAAGTTTTAAAATCTTATATCAGCCAAAAAGTCTTTTTGATCTTGTTTTAAGACTGATTTACTAAACAAGAACTGATTGTGTAAGAATAATAATCTTGTTTTCAGAATGTGTAAGATTATTTGTCTTGTTAGTCTGAAAATTTGACTCAAATTAAGTCAAAATTTCTGATTTGTATTTTCTGTTGTATGAATACAAGATGTATTTATGTTTTTTTTTGTTTTGTTTTGTTTTGTTTTGTTTTG
>NW_013954041.1:50018-52234 GCF_001266775.1 Austrofundulus limnaeus
CAAAACAAAACAAAACAAAACAAAACAAAAAAAAACATAAATACATCTTGTATTCATACAACAGAAAATACAAATCAGAAATTTTGACTTAATTTGAGTCAAATTTTCAGACTAACAAGACAAATAATCTTACACATTCTGAAAACAAGATTATTATTCTTACACAATCAGTTCTTGTTTAGTAAATCAGTCTTAAAACAAGATCAAAAAGACTTTTTGGTTGATATAAGATTTTAAAACTTTTTTTTTTGCAGTGTTGGTTCTTCTCTAGTGAAACATTTCGTCTCTCCTCGTAGAGACTTCTTCAGTCTGTTGAGTTTTTTACATCTCAGGATGTAAAATATGACAAGTCTTTTTGTATTATTTTGATGAACCAAAAAATGGGGTCAAAATACACAGATGGCTCAAATACACACGTCTTGTTGGTGATCATGATTGACTGCAGCTGGTGATTTCTGTTTGCCAGCAAAAAAGTAGTGTTTCTTTTGATTAGTCCGGGTTGCAAAGTTTTGCTGCTGGTGGTTTGTTCATTGAAGTAGAGAAATGTGGGAACATGCTATACGATTGCATTCTGCAGATTATTGTTTGTTTTGCATAAATAAATAAATTAATTCTGTATGCTGAAAGCTGATTTTTTCTTCAGAAGACGCTGGAAGCTTTCTGCAGACAGTAAAAGAAGGTGACAGATGGTCAGGACACCCTGTCTCTGTACTGGGACAGTTTTCTACAGTGAAGATCAAATCAGCAATAGTGTTTAAATAAAACTTAAAACAGCACTACCTGTGAAACCAAAGACTGCAGCAGCATGTGTTTTAGCTGGAAGTGTGTATCTATCACACAGTAATGAACAATATGCTTACTTGCTGGTTTATCTAGCACACAGCTGGTCCTCAAACTAGAGTAAGTGACACAGTTCTTCTGCTTACGCATTGCTTTGCTGTACTGATGCACTGTACACAAAGAAAACATGGAAATGCATGCAAATTACAAAAAATAAAAACTTCTGTTGGACAGAATATGTATATTTTTCATGCTCCAAAATTCCCTGATCACTTTACATTGCACCTACCAGCAACAATAATAACAATGTTTATCATTTGAGATATATAAACATTTTGTAACTATCAGAATAAAGCAGAAGCACATGACCAAGAAATTGAACCTGAACTAACAGGAAGCTTGAACTAGAACAGGCACAAAMAATGTAGCATTTTATGTCCTGATGCATCTCAGTAATCCAGGTAGAAAAAAAATCAGTAGAATAAGTAGTTCCTCTGGACGGGTTCTTCTTTAGTGAAACGTTTCGTCTCTCCTCCAAGAGACTTCTTCAGTCTGATGAGTTTCAGGTGAACTCAGCCTTATAAGCACTGCCTCCACATGGACAAACAGGTTAGTCACATGCAAAAGAGGACCATTGCCTAACAATAGGCTTGATTAACTCTATTGTTAATAGAGGGTCAAGTGTCCCATCACCTGACTCGTGTCGTGTTATGTGTATGTAGTGAATGCAAGCGGGGGTTCAACGTCCCTTTGTTTTTGTCTCTCTTTCCCTCTTTGTATCATTGGGGCCCTGATTCACACCTTTTGCTTACAGGGGGCGGAGTCATACTTGCAATAAAGCTGAAAACATACTCCCTCCGAACTGCCGACGTCGGCACGGGTTGTCACAGTTTAATGACAAAAATTACGTCACCGGGCTTCGCAGCGTCGTGTCGACAGCCTCTTTTGGCACAACCCCCACCGGCAGAACTTTTGACCCYCCTCCCGTGTCGACGGTAATGTGTGATTGGTCTAAAGTTCGTGAGCGTCTTTGTTTGTGCTGCGCTCGGTGGGGTTTAAGAAAAAAGAACGACTTGCTCCCAGACTAGAAAGCACAGTTTTATAAGATATAGTCAAACCGTGAAAAATGTACAATATGGCTTGTTTGTTTGTGCTTAATATGCGCTGCTGCACTCGGTAAAAAATAAATAAATAAAAAAGAGGGGAAAAAACCCCCGACAGCTCCCAGAGCCGACACCAGGAAGTAGAGTTTTATAAAAATAGTCGTACCATGAAAAACTCATGAATGGAGATGAAACAGACGTTGTGCACGGAGGAATCTGACTGATAAAAACTGTGGAGCTAAACCAGAGCAGATGTGGACAAATACGTCGGGTGAGTGACGTCTTTTTTTTCTGCAATGATTGGGCCTCATGCAGGAACATGTTCGTATTCTT
>NW_013954041.1:53234-55534 GCF_001266775.1 Austrofundulus limnaeus
CATTCACATCATACACTTCTTTTCTGCACTTTGCTGCCCTCCCTCGGCGTCCACCTCTTGCAACACTTTACTACATTTCCCAGAATTCCTTGCCAAAACGTAAAAAGTCACGTGGACACAAACGTGACCACGTACTCCGTCCGCATGTTCGTTTCGTATTTGAAGGTGAAGTGTTGTTTAACGTGACAATTTGGCCTTGGTACAAGTAAGTGAGCATCGCACAGCTTCAGGGTAGCTCGTTCAGATTCAGCAGTGGTTTAATGATGTGTACWTTTAAAGGCAGCCTTTATTTTCTGTACAACGAACGTTAATGTGAATGTTTTTGTCGACACTGTGAGAGCTAAATGTTAGCTAACTAGTTTATGTAATCGTTACATAAAGCCTTTAAAAGTTAACAAAACGCTGCTTAACYACAAAACATCAGAGCGGAAAATAAACTCACATTTCATAGTTTCAATAGGATCCTTAAAGGGATTAGAAAATGTAAATATTCGTCTTGTTAATCACCTKGTTTCTGAACTGCATTAGTTCTGTTGAGTTCACCTCTTATTACTTGTATGATTATACATCATTTTATGTATGTTTTTTTTTCTTGTGAGCATAACCAAAAATTTTGACTCAACTAACATTTTAAATCATATATTATATACATAAATATTGTAAAGCAGCCAGATTATACTGGACTGAGCAGCGTTCTTGTGACACTTCAGATTTAGCATTTTGTAAATGGATTATTTGACCACGATCATGATATGAGCTTTGTAATGTATAGAATAATCATAAATAAATAAAGCAAACTTGAAACTTTATTATTCTACAGGTTTCAATGCGGGTATCATTGGCTTAATTTGTAGCTGTCACTTTGTCTCGTTAAATTTTGAGTTCAGCTTGCTGATCATGAGGGTTTTTTTGTGCAGCACACTTCATCCAAAGACTAAACATAAAACGTTTAACTTGCTGTATGTGGCTCAGTTAATTTAGAGGATTTCAAACCTTTTCCTCACTCTAATTATTGAGAATGAGCAGCTATTTAAGTCATTTTAACATCAGGTTATGACGTACATCAGTGATCACTGTGTTGTTTGAAAAATGAAAAGTTAGTTCTTTGAAAACTGATCACCTGGAAACTCGTCAGATCATGCTTTATTCGTTACACCTGCTCTGACCTGTTCTGTGTCTTCTGCCAGGGAAAGGTGTTTATTGTTTCCTGTTGGGTGACATGCAGATGCGTGCAGGAGTTTGTCTTTCAAATTGTGTGCAAAGYCATTTTGATAATGTGTTTGCCAGATTATACTAGTTCCCACGTTAAACGCTGCAAATTCTCCAGTTCAATAACGTTTTTTTACATTTCTCTATTTCAGCGTAAAGATGTCGTCCCTGTCTGCTGCCAGTGTGGAGTCTCCTGCTGTGACTGGAGGTGCAGAGCAGCAAAAGCCTCTTAAACCATGCTGCGCCTGTCCAGAGACAAAAAAAGTCAGGGATGCWTGGTAAGTATCTGACCAAAGACACTAATGTTGTTTTTTTATTGCCCAGTCACCATGACTGGTTTCGACTCTACTCGGATTTACCTAGTCTCTGTGGTTTTACCTTGAACTTTTTTGTGCTGCCTTGATATGAGCGGGCTCTTTATGTNTCTTTTGAACAGTGGCTGTTTTGTTTCCCCAATGAATAACTGATCACAGTCCTCCTGACACTTAACAGCATAAACTAAACTGTAGCATTTTATCTTAATTTTTAAAAAGGTTATTAAAGGACAAGCATTCAATAAAGGAAAGTATATCACTCACCACTTTTCATGCCAGAGTTTTAAACTAAGGTTAAGCTTATAATGCGAAGGGACAGATAAATGTGTGATGAGGATGACTCTCAGCCACAACAATATACCTTAAAGTCTGCAGAACTGACTGAGTTATAGCTACAGTATTCATCATCCATCCATTATCTACACCTGCTCCGTCCTGTCAGGTTCACAGGGGGTCACCAGTGCCCATATCCAGCAGTGTCAGGTGCTATATTGATTAGCTGTGGTGGCCATCTTGAATGGGGTTGATTTCAAAAGTCAGTCAGTCATAAATGTCCAACTCTATGATTCATTTCCAAGAGTTCCAATAGAACACATCTATTTGTTTTTCTGTACGTTTTGCAAACAAAATAGAAATATGAACAAAACCACACACAACCGGTTATCGCCCAGCCTTTGTGCTTTTTGACTCTGGGTCATTCAAACCTTCACAGCTGCAGCCAATTTAGGACACAAGCCAAAGGGGATGTAATGTGTCTTTAATTACAGCGCTTTTGTT
>NW_013954042.1:0-605 GCF_001266775.1 Austrofundulus limnaeus
GGGGTGCACTTCAACTCGCCTACGGCAGCAAAATGGCTAGAGCCAGCACTGCATTTAGGTCTCTGTCAAAAGTCTGGAGATGGTTCCCCTCTTCAGAATCGATGTGGAGAGTCTGCAGGGTCAAACAGATAAACAAACCAACAAACGTGAGCTTGGTTTATTGGAACCCTGTGATGCTTTATAGATGCAGAACATGACTTTCATTAATTTTCCAGCAGCAGCTTGACCTTTTCTGCTTTCCTTCTGACATTACACGTTTGACTGAAACATCAGTCAATTCTTGAATGTCAAATCTTACTTATTGTACATGTTAGTGTGGGAAAAAAAGCAGTGAAGGCTTTTAGGGGCTTTGCAATATGTAAAATATAGCTAACTGCTGGTGCAATAATGAAGTCTCTGCAGCTGTAATGGGAGTGTTTATATTTTGAGGAAGAATACAAAACTAGCAGGGACGTGTGTGTTTGTGCCCATAGGTATTTATGTGTGTGATGGGGGTGAAAAGGAAGATAAATGGTTTGCAACTACTGAGCCATGAGATCTCATTCAGCAAATAGCACTAATGACATTCCAACCAAGTGTGTGTGTATGGGGGGTGGGGGGTGATG
>NW_013954042.1:1327-6466 GCF_001266775.1 Austrofundulus limnaeus
GGTGTGCACAGTGAAGAGCAGGTGCATAGACAATTTGGAAGCCAGACATAAAACGTGTTCTGAAATACAATTATGATTAAATCTGTTTGGAATTTATTCAGATTTTCTGAGAATATGTTTGTAATTTAGATTAAATAATCCCCTGGACTCCTGTTGCTGCACATTAACGCACTAAATCCTTCTGACTAACTTCACTCCCCCCCACCACCTCCATCTCCACCTCCCGGACGCGCTCAGGGAGCGCTGCGCAGCTGAAAAAATACTCCCCCATCACCGCCTCAAGCTGCTGCTKCTCGGTGCCTGGGAGAAGCTGGGGGGAAAGGAGCTGCGTGCGCCTTTTACGCTTTCATTCCCTCAAAGTCTCTGCCAAGCAGCAGCCTTCTGCGCGCGCAAAAGGCGACCTTTTTTTTTTTTGGACACGTCTTCTCTCTGAACCAAAAAGCGGCACCGATGTGGAGAGCGCGCGCCAGCTTTCCCCCAAAATGTGCCCGTCCTCTGGATCGAAGCCGAGCCCGGGCTCTCTCGCCGAAGCCGGGAAACTCTTCCTGAAGCACACCACCTTGCACGGCTTGAGGCACATCTTCCTCAGCGGCTCCTACCCGCGCAGAGTTGCGTGGCTGCTCGCCTTCCTGGCGGCGGTGGCTCTGCTCTTCACCTGGTCCTCGAACAGAGTGCGCTACCTGCTCTCGTCGCCGGTCTACACCAAGGCGCACATGGTGTACGCCAAGCGGCTCGTCTTCCCCGCCGTCACCATCTGCAACCAGAACCTCCTGCTGCCGCGGCGCATGAAGAAGACGGACATATTCAGCGCGGGGAGGTGGCTGGAGCTGCTGGGGGTGGACTGGGAAGTATCCCCCGCTGCTAAGGAGGCGCTCATCACCCTGCGGGGTGAAGGAGGAGGAGGAGGCGGCGGGAGCGCAGGGACAGAGCCGCCCTGGTCCTCGCTGTCTCGAATCTTGGACTTTAAACACTTTCTCCCTCCTCCTCGGGAGTCCCAGCCGTCCATGAGGCAGCTGCTGGACCGGCTGGGTCACCAGCTGGAGGAGATGCTGCTGTAT
Organism: Austrofundulus limnaeus; assembly: GCF_001266775.1. Taxonomy (NCBI): domain Eukaryota; kingdom Metazoa; phylum Chordata; class Actinopteri; order Cyprinodontiformes; family Rivulidae; genus Austrofundulus; species Austrofundulus limnaeus. The sequence goes on from NW_013954042.1 coordinate 2,386, forward strand.
TGTCGGTATCAGGGAGAACAGTGCGGACCGCGCAATTTCAGCACCGTGAGTTTCTCCTCAAACTTCCCCYTTTCYTCTTCTTTAATATCCTCACTTCTCAGCTCGTCTGATCGGGTGGAGTTTGTTGTACTTGCCTGCCAGGATCCGAGGTGGCACAACTATATACATATATCATCTGCCTCATTAGTTTGACTTGAACATGCAATCACCCGGGGTGTACATGACGCGCATCCCTCAGCCCTGTTGCTTAATGCGCCTCAGTGGTTCAATTAATTCTTGTAAACTATCTTCATTCAGCTCCGCACCTCTGCATGCCTCAGTTTAATGTTTGGAATTAAAATACCTCTGTGCATGTTTTTTTAATGACTTAAATATATTAAAAGTGAGCTCTCTCTAAAGATCTAACATATTATTAGTTCGGTTATTCTATTATTGACTTTAGGAATTCCACATTAGAAATGAAAAAGTGGCATTATTTCTTTGGAGGTGATTGCAGAACCCAGCAGTCATCCTGTGTTACAATCTGGTTTAAATGGTTCCTTCTCAGCCATCCATCATTACAGGATCAATCTGTGTACAATTCCCTGCTCACAAGAGAGCCCTAATGAAGACTTTTGATTCATTTAGCAATAGGACGCAATATTCGGTGACAGTGTGATAGAGTGCAGTTGTAGTAAGAGTGAGGCCTCATTGATTGCACTTCATTATTGCAAGAACAGTGTTCCCCTATTCTCCCACCCCATTACCCAAACAAGCAGGCTTTTCTTTTTCCTTTTTAATTTCAATTCCCACTGTTTGAAACTCAACTTTATGCTGTGGAAATCTGTTTTTTTCTGTCACTTGCAGCAGCCATGTCTTATTTTGCGCCTTAGGAAYGTTTCTAATTTGAAACTGCTCTCCATAGTGACAGCCTTCAGTCTTTGTATCATTCAAAGACGAACCGAAAAGCTGTTTTTTTTCTTCCTTCTGAATTTCAAAGCAACCACATTTTAGAGGCACGAAGCAAGCTATCACAATCAAGCACATTTCTCTTTGACAAAATGGTTTGATTTGAGCAAAGAATTTTATGGAGGGGAGGGGGGCAGTTACCAACAAGTCAGAGCAACCTGTTTTATAGATAACTCCAAACTCTGCAGCGTTGGGGGATGTGTGCTACTGCATAGATAATCAATGATTCCCTCCATGACTTTAAGGCAGGCAGGACAAGCTGTCAGCATGAGTCAGACCAGTGGAATCAGTCACACTCGAGAGGTGAGGACGGTGGTGAGCCTGTCCACGTACAATAAGTTTTAAGATCTATTGGTATTTTTGTGCATGCCCCCCCACCCTCTCCCTCCATGTTGCTAGACCTGTTTAGAAGCACCATAAAAATGGTCCACTGGCTTCATCAATACATCCATTCCTACATTCTGTAGCCTAACAACACACATGGCACTGCAAAAAATGTCCAACTAACCAAGTTTTAAAATCTAATATCTAGCCAAGAAGTCTTTTTGATCTTGTTTTGAGACTGATTTACCAAATTAGAACTAATTGTGTAAGAATAATAGTCTTGTTTTCAGAATGCGTAAGATTATTTGTCTTGTTAGTTTGAAAATTTGACTCAAATAAAGTCAAAAATTTCTGCCATTAGAGTAATATTTTACTTGGTAAGATTCTTGAAATATTTTATTTGACTCAATTTGTTCTTATTTAAAGAATCTTACCAAGTAAAAATTTCTTACTCCATTGGCAGAAATTTTTGACTTAATTTGTATCAAAATTTCAGGCTAACAAGACAAATAATCTTACACATTATGAAAACAAGATTATTATTCTTACACAATTGGTTCTTGTTTAGTAAATCAGTCTCAAAACAAGATCAAAAATCCATTGGCAGAAATTTTTGACTTAATTTGTGTCAAAATTTCAGGCTAACAAGACAAATAATCTTACACATTCTGAAAACAAGATTATTATTCTTACACAATTGGTTCTTGTTTAGTAAATCAGTCTCAAAACAAGATCAAAAAGACTTTTTGGCTGGATATAAGATTTTAAAACTTGGTAAGATGGACAGTTTTTGCAGTGTTTTTGGTTTGCAGACGACGCTTTTGGGTAAAAGAAATCAATCTAAGAACATCTTGTCATACAGCTGCCTGTGTAACCCACAGATYGATGGCTCTCCACTCAGTCGTTTGAAATCTTGACTTCTCAGGTTTGGGAATTTGTCAGTTGCACGTCAAGGCAAATAAAATCCACCCTAAAACTTTGCGCAGCTTTTAGGAACTCTGTGTTTTGTTTCTCGTTTTGGCAGCTGCAAAATCACAAAGTCTGGTGAGAGGAAAATCACAAATAAACAGAATCCGCACAACACGTGTCTCATATCCATGGTTATCGTGTCCTTAAATTAAACATGTGTAACTAAAAAAAATGTGTTGCCAACAACAGAACCAGCCAAATAGCCATGGAGCAAGATGAAGGCGTTAAGTTGCTGTTGACATTGCTAATGTGTTGGTAGTTTACAGGCAACGCTGAAACAACTTATATTAATGAAGCTGTTAGCAAGCTGTGGAATATTTGTTACCAAACTGTCACTTTACACATCCAGTAAACACAGACTCAGTAGTATTCATCTGGACTYGTGGCTCTAATCAATCCGTCAATGAGCGCTGGCATGATGTTTGTTTGCCTTTCCCCCMTTTTTGCTTTGATCTTCCCTGTTTATCAGCCAGTTTCCACCTTTTTGAGGCGCTACTTTTGGTGCTCATCTCATATTGTGCAGTCATTGTTTTAGAGGTATTTTTTGCTGGAAACAGATGTCTGCTGTGTCTGGAAAGGATGCTGATGTGAGCAATGGCAGCGCACCAAAACTGTTAAGTTTTATGCAGTTAAACAAATGTGACCAGTTCGTCACTGGGAATGGCACTTTTTATATTACGCCCTGCACTATTTACAACATCAATAATGTGTGAGCAGCAGTTGGTATTTAAAAGTGGATTATTGCTAGAATTTATTTTGACGAATGTCTGCAGCAGGTTTTTAATTTTTTATTTATTTTTTGTTTTTTATTCTGGTCATTGAAAACACTCTGAATCCAGAATCCACCAATCAGTTTTATTAGCTTGTACAGGTGCATCACTGAGTTAGTTGTTATGACAATATGTCCTGATCTGGGGCTTCTTGCAATGTTTACTTTAACCTGCTGAATAAAATCCTCCAAAATACTGCATCTATGGAACAAGATTCATTTAAGGAGCTTTAACAGCAGACTGTACATAAACGAAGACGTTCTTCCCAATTAACCAATTAACGTTTCATCTTTTGACCTTCATCAGGATCATGATAAAACATCCAACTGTTCAAATTTTCCATCAGTTTTAAAATACTCAGCATTTTTTAATCTCTTGTTTGTTTTATAGTGTTTGATGTGTTTGATGACGTCACTGAGAACGCTCATCTCCAAGGTGTAGGACCTACAAAAGCACTGAATGTAGGCAAGTTTCAAATGCAGTTGTTGATCAACGATTGAAGACAAGTTTAAATGTTTCTATGGTCTGGATCAACCTGGTCCTCGAGGGCCACTGTTTCTCTGCTTTGGCACACCTGGTTTGAATGAATGAGTGTTTAACAGGCTTCTGCAGACCTTGGAGATGAGCTGAAGAGCAGTGGAACAACTTAAACATGCAGGTTTGTGGCCCTTGAGGACCAGCCTTGAAACCTACTTGTCTAAATCCACACCAAAGTGCAAATTCAGTTCATGTCCTTTCTGAGGCTCGCTCTTTAATAAGTTTTTTTTCTTGTTTAAGGTCGTATTCAGACCTGATAATTTGCTCCGCTTTAAACGAACCAGAGTTCGTTTCCAGCGTTGGTCCGGACCTTTTGTGCAGGTGTGAATACACTCATGCGAACTCTGGTGCGGATCAAACAACCGGACCGAGACCTGCTTTTTGAGGTGGTCTCGGTCCGCTTCCAAACGAACTCTGGTGCGGTTTACTTCAGTTCGCTTCTGGTGTGAATACAGACCGGACCCCAACCAAACCAACTGCATAAAACATGCACCTTTTTGGACTTCACAGCCATTAAATTAGCTGCTTCTGAC
>NW_013954042.1:6476-14411 GCF_001266775.1 Austrofundulus limnaeus
AGTCACAGATTATTGAATTTGAATGAGAATATCAGCAAACAGTATTTTAATCTGAGTAGAACTCTTTTTTTCTTTGTTCTGTCAAATTTATTTTTAATCACTAACTTAGTTTATCTTCCATTTGAGCTCAGCACTGATCTTAAAATCATCCGAGAGGCGGGAAAGTGATTCCCTGGCTACTTTTAGGGAACAGCTTGTTCATCTTTGTCACATTGTCATGTGAAGAAAAGCCACGGGCCATTTCAACAGTCTCAGCCTGTCTGTCTGTGAATTATTAATTGAAAAGAAAGGCAGTGACATTTTTTACACTGTGCAAGAACAAGAGAGGGCGAGTTCTCACACAAAGTTTTTTTTTTCTTTTTTTTTCTTGTGTGCGGTGTTTATTTAAATATTTCTTCCCTGCAATAAAAAGTTAATGAGATACAGCAGGGATTTTTTTTATTTTAAATGCAGTAGAAAGGGCTCAGAGTTGCATGAGTGTTAGGAGCAAAACCTTTCTTTTTTTTCTGATTATGGTGCAAAGACATTCAGGAATAATTATGAATCACAACTATGATTCACTGAAGATTATTTACCATACTTTTTGTTTTTACAAGCTTYAGTTTCCCCTGTGTGGAAACAGTTGCAACTCACCTGAACAACGAACACCAAACGCTAAATTGTTTTGGAAAAAGTCACAGGTCGCGCTCACCGCCGACGAGCTTGAATAAGACAGACAGGCTGTTTGGCAGCTTAAAGGAAAAGCAGACCTCAGCCGAACAACACAATGAAGATCTCGACTCCCCAAGGTCACCACCGGCACCCACTGTTGCTCTTCACTTGATGCAGCCGGCACAATCTCCTGGTTACCACAGCAACTCCGACTGCAGGGCCGCCTGTAGTCAATCACCACATTACAAACACATGCACGCAGATGGTGAGCAGGGGGCCTGTGCACATGCAGACAAATAGTGAACCCCCCCCCCCTCCTTTTTTGTGTGGAAACCTAATCTTTCCTACTTTTGTTCCAACATGTTCAGGGGCACACACAATGAGAAACCTATGCCATCACACGGTTGTAACGGTCKTATCGCCGTTTTCTTGATGTGCATCTACCAAATGCTTGAACAGCAAAGCCTCTGGTTTCATTCAAATTTGTCTTCTTCTGTGAGTTTTAATAAAATCCCATAAAGAGGTTGGCCTAACAAATAGGATTTAAGGAATGGGTGTTGTGCATATAAAGGGCTTCAGGTGCAAGTAAATGTTTTTGTTCTCTGCAGATTTTATCTTTTTCTTTGTAGTTAGATATTTATAGGGCAAATAAAGGTGGTTCTTTGATAATACAAGGTTTTTCTTCTTTTCTGTATATTCCAAAGAGAGAAGAAAAATGAACTGATCTGATTATGAGCCGGCAAGCTCCAAGACAGAAGATGGATTTCAGGAGAATTTCATTGATATTTGTATTCTGCACACAAACCAGAAGTTTCAGGCTCTATTTTTTTGACTCAGTTTTACCACTTATACATTTGAAAGGTCACATCTCATTTTGCGTTGGGCTATAAGAAGCCTTATTACATTCCACCGCTTTTGTATTTATTTCTTTATTTATTGTTTGTCTTAAAAGCTCAATCAGTTCCATGCACTTGACTGAACAGGATTAAAATTAATGAAACTTGTTTCTTTTGGAGATGTAGCTGTAATTTTTGTTCGTTTTGTTTGTGCATTTGAGTCATGAAGTGCTAATTTCTGACTCATAAGTCAGCCATGTAATGAACGCCTTCTTGTTCTCCACTAAGGTCCTCACAATACACCCGAAAGAAAAGCAGCTCCAGCATTTCTAAAAATAATAATAATTTTAAAGAAAACTTTTTAATTATTTTTATTTAATGTATTTATACTTCTGTATCTAAATGTTAGTCCTCATCTTCACATCTTCACTATGGTCTAAATATAGATAATAAGAGGGGAAAAAAGAGTCTAATGACTTATTTGATTCATTAATTCTTTGCTTTTGTTTCTTCTCATCAAACCACCCCTGCTTCCTGTTATTGTCCCAGCATGAATGTCACAATGTTGAAGGTTAATGCTAAGTTAATTGGAAGCTAGCATGCTTTGAAACAGCGCTCCAAACCACATGACTTGAGAACAATAAGGGTGATACTTTCTTTTGGATCCCATCTCTGCTATTTTGATTCCCTGCTGTTTAAATCAATTAATCATCCATTAGTTTCCTGGCAGTCATGTGTCTGTCTCCAGACCAGCCACGGCTGATTCTAGTGGCCGGCAAGCAGTTTCCACTGTCGACGTCTGAATCATCAGACTGTGTCACATTCAACAGATTTGGTGTATCTGCCTGTCAGTGTGTTCATTTCGACTATGAATATGTTTAATTTTAAACTTTATTTCTACTTCTCAACCTTTCTTCTTTTGACAACTTACTGTTTGATATTTAGGAAAAGTGTGTTTAATGATTTTTTTGTTGTGGAAGAATAGGATTCACTGACAGATCTTCTGAAATCTCCTCATTAGGAAGCAGAATTGTCCATCTCTGTTCACAGTTTGCTGTTAAGTCATGCTGCTGTGAGACAGCCTTCTGGTTGTGAAGAGCCTGCTGGYCTTACTGATAAGCTGTTTTCAAACACTGTGAAAATCTTAGGTTAGACTGACTCTGCTGCTTGAAATTGTTTCAACTCTGAGATTTTCTGCTTGATATGCTTTTTAAGAAGTTGCTTAAAATCAACAAGGCTGGCTTTATATGTTTTTTTGATGAAATTTTTATCTTATTTTAAATTTAGGAAAGCAAAATATTATATTTATTTCCGCATTTGACATTTGGGAAGGCAGAGAAAATGACTGTTGGACTTTTTTCACTTAAAAAAAACAAATGTCTAAATTTTAGGTTACCATAATTATTAAAGTTTCATATTGTTTCTTAATTAAAATTAAAATAAAATGTCTATAATGAGAAAATAACTCTGTTGACTTTTGATTTTATTTGATGCCAAACTTCATTGTTGTCTTGTGTTGAGTTACTTTGGGAGGGAAAAAAAGGTGTTTACATTGCATAAATCAGACCAGGCAGTATCTGAGGGCAGCGAGGGTTCAGTTTGTCAACAGGATTTCAGCGCCAGCACCTCAGGGGTTTGTGATTGGCAGCACAACTTGAGACAGTTGGAGCAGCTGCTTCTAAAACAATCCCATTTTTTTAAGATTCAAACTCCCTCAGCTGTAAACTCACATTCTCTTCCAGGGTCAGAAATGGGAGTTGCGCTCAGCGTTTGAGACTGTGGCCCATCACTGAGATCTCTTTTCTCTGTTTGTTTCAGATATTCACTCGCTATGGGAAATGCTACACTTTTAATTCAGGCCAAGATGGACAACCTCTGCGGGTGACGACAAAGGGAGGGATGGGCAACGGCCTGGAGCTGATGCTGGATATCCAGCAGGATGAATACTTGCCCGTRTGGGGGGAAACTGGTGAGTTCACGTCACAGAAAAAGCCCCCACTTTTAAAGATCTGAACAGAAAACAAGATTTCCATTCCTGTTTACTCTTTTGAGAGGGTTTGAGTTAAGTTGCCAAAGCAGACAGCTGTATTAGCGAGAAAAAGGCTATCCCAGGGATTCCCCTCTAATCCACGAGACAGGGACTTGATCAGACTAGACTGCACCCACAGGCAGCTCTTTTGATGATATTGTCAGGCCTCAAAACCAATTATCACAGCCAACGAGTGCATGCTTTGGACCAAATGTGTCTGAAATTTGTTTTATTTGAAGAGATTAGAGATGCCCATAAACCTCATGTTATTTTCACTTGTAGTGCCATACAGTATATGTGCCATATGTCTTATTGTGTAGAGGTTTGGGGTGATGTTTGTAAAACCAATATAGATCCAAGAGTAATTAGATAAATAAATAATGATGGGTTTTTTGATTCCACAAACCCATTATTCTTAACTTCTTCTGTTTTAAATTTTAGTGATATAGTGTATTTAAGAACACTGGAGTTACTATATCGAGTAAGAGTTAATAGTCTTCCTGATGGTATTCAAAGATTTTTTTTTAAGTTATCGGAAAATAATTACAATTTAAGGGGGTTCTTTATTTTTGAAGTACATAAAGTAAGAACAAATATCAAATACAGATGTGTTTCAGTACTGGGTGTTAAATTGTGGAATAATTGAAATGATGAAATTAAGTTTAGTGGCTCTCTTTTAAGTTTCAAAAAGAAGTTAAAAAGTAAATTATGAGTTATGGTTTATAGTAGTCAGTTGTGATGACGGTGGTGGTAATATATTACATATTTTTTTGCATGTATGGACAATAATAATCATATTGTTGATAAAAAACTGCATTAATGATTTGCGTAGTTGAAGTATATGTGTGTGTTTTTTGTATATTTTGTTTTGGGGAATCCATTATGAATTGTAAGATGAGGCAAAACAAGCCATTGGCTTCTGCCTCTACCTATTTGGTCATATAGGGTTAAAGTTCTGTTTGTTTTTGTGTGAAGTGTTCTTTAATGTGACCAAATAAAATCATTCATTCATTCATTCATTCAAAAAAGATTATATTCAGTTTGGCACTGGCTTGAAAGGTGGCAGGGCATTATGCATGTTTTAGGAGATGCTAGCCTTTAATTCAAAATGTAACCTCTGCAAGATGTTATTGACTAATCTGTCTTAAAGACAGAAAGGTATAAATAATATAATATAATAATGATAAACCTCTTGTTTAATAAAATTGTATTACTTGTCCAGTTAGGCCTCAAAGATTCATGAACAAAGAAAAAAGGCACAACAGTTTGTAGAAAAAAAAGAAGAATCAATGGCAGCTAAAAGCACTTCAGGGTCAAACCCCCTCATCTGCAGAGTTTCCCCATCCTGCTTCAGGCAGATCCTGAATTTTGGATTTTTAATGCAGCTGTGCATGCCTCTGTGTGTCCATATCAAWATTTTATAGGCACTGAGAAATTAATGTGACAAAAAGACTGCACTCTCGGTCATTATTAAACTAAAGGCACAATGCAGGGAGCCGTCATCTGTACTACAATATTTAAATACAAGCCACAGCTACTCCACGCCTCTATGATTTAATTACTTCATTATTAAACACTCCTTATATAAGGTCATTAAATCACTGAGGGCTTTTACAAGAGGAGTGGCGAAAGTTGAGGGTGCAGGAAATATAATACGTTTATCTATTTAGACACACAAAATTATCCAATTTTAGTTTAGGTTTTTCCATAATATTTTTATCAATTAAAATTTTCATGTTATTTTTAAGGTTTGACTTTGATGTTTTGTATGTAAATGTTAAAAATTGGCATTTGATTTTTCCTGTAGTATTTATCACCTGTTTGTCAAGTCTGGCTTGTTGCCCTGAACTACTGTTGTGCCAGTTTAATTGCCTTGGGCTTCTTCTTTTACCAGCAAGTAAATCCGTGGTGTTGAACTCCGCGCAGTGATGAATCATAAAGCTCATTTCCTCCATCATGTTGTGCATCCACATTTATAAATACAAACACCCCCAGAATGCTAAATGTGGTCATTCACTGTAACGACGGGTGTGGAAGCTGCCAACGAGGGTCTGCTGTACGACTCAGAGGCAGAATCAAGGTCAGCAAGCAGGCTTTACTCACAAAGGTTCAGGATACGCAGCGAGACTTTCAGTGCATCAGGCAAACCGAATCCGACAAGGAGAAGACCAGGGCAAACGTAAACTGGCACGGTGGAAAAGGAACATGCAAAAAGATTTGAAACATACTGCAAACGTTTCTGYTAATGACTGCAGGAAAACACTGTAAAAATCCACTATCACCTTTTAAAAAGGGTCGCTCTAAAAGTGGATTTTTTTCCTSTTTACTTGCAAGACATTTCTGTTACAAATTAGGCTGTTTTTTAAGGAGACACGTGCCTTTTGAATCCTTCTTTTTCACATTTAAAGGGATCCACGATTAGTTGTAACATTAGACTTTATTTGATATATAAATATTTTAACTTTAAAATAAAGACTGTAAAAATATGTAAGCTGTTTAAGTTTAAAATGATAAAAACTAAAGTTTGAAAATATATTACATGGACGGGGCCATTCTATTTTTACGCAAAACATTCTGGGTAAGAAGATGGCAGAGGAGTAAGTAGTGGGTCGCGTGGGCTCCCGCTCCGACTTGTTCAGTTTGTGGTTCTCTACTAAATGTCCTTGCTGTTTTGAACATTTGGTCTTTCCGGACTCGACCCCTGAGTGATTCTTGCCTGGAAGAGTAGAAGAATGGCGACAAACTCGAGGAAAGGTAAACATTCTAGCTCAACGGCTGTTAGGCTCGACGCCGCCTCGGAGCAGACTGCAGCTAAAGCCGGACTTTCTGCGCCCCCCTCTCCCTCCTGCAGTGCGACGGACGCACTCTCCTTGAAGTCTGACATTCTTGCCGCTATAAAAACCGATCTCTCAGCTGTGATTAAATCCTAAATAAAAGCGGCTTTGGCTGAAGAGTTTACTCTTATCAAAGGGGAGCTACAAGCGGTGAGAGCTGAGGTGGCTAACGGCACGATGCTACTGCGCGCTGATCTGGACCATGTGAAACAGAGCGTTAAGGAGGTGGAGGGCGGTCTATTGACCTGGTCCAATGAGGTTGTTGCTTTGCGCACCACCGTGTTGGAACTGAAAGAAGAAGTCGTTGGGCTCAAAAAGAAGTGHGATGAAATTGAAGGGCGCATGAGAAGGTGCAATGTGCGGATTATTGGAGTTCCAGAGACGCCAGAATCCAGCTCCACTTCAGCAGTGGCTAAACTGCTAGCAGAGGTTCTACAGATGGATAAAGAGCCACTGGTGGACCGAGCTCATCGCTCTCCAGGTGGAAACAGGTCAGGCGGTAAGCCGCGGGTCATTGTTGCTAAGCTGCACTATTATCAAGAATGTGTGGAAATACTGCGTCGGGCTCGCAGTCATGGTCCTCTTCGTTTTAAAGAGACACCGATCATCATCACATCTGACTACACGGCGACTGTGGCCAAGGCTCAGGCGGCGTTTACGGAGGTGAGGAGGCTTCTTCGCAACCGACGAGATGTTCACTATGGCCTGCTTTTTCCTGCACGGCTTCGCATCTCTCATGGGGAGGAAAACAAGGAATTCCTGGATGCCAATAAAGCAATGGACTACGTTAAAAAAAGGATCATCTCGGCGTCGGACAACGAGGACCGGCATTGACTGCAGGTCCAACTCTCATCGCTCCATTATGACTGTCAGGTTGTAATGAACCTTCCAACTTTATGTCACGTGCTATATCTTGATTTAATTGTAGACTTTATTCTGAGGGACAACATTCCTCTTTTTGTTCTATGTACGAGAGTTTCACAGGGGGTCTGTCCAGATCTTGGTTAGTGATTTATTTATCAGTGCTGCAAGGAGCATAAACAGTAATAATACTTTAAAGTAAGGGAACCCACTTTTCTATTTTTTTATTATTGTTATTTAGTTGTGGTGGGAGTCCAGGCAGGGGAGTTAAGCCCCCCAGTCAAAGCACAAATGTGTGGACTTTTTGTTTGTTGGGTTCTCCGTGATTTTTTAGGAGAAAGGGGTGGGACTATACCAGATCTATTTGTTTTAAGAATGTCTTTTTCAGATTATTTTTTGTGATGGTTTGTGGATATMGTACTACAGTCCGATTGACCATACATGAGCAGTTCTAATATTACCAGGTTCATCAACAGTCACCCAGTAAACTGTGTGAGTTGGAATGTGAAATCCCTCAATGGTCCAGTGAAATTTAGGAAAGTTATGACACATTTAAGACAACTTAATGCTAATATTACTTTTTTGCAGGAGACCCATTTGCGTAAGGCAGACAGTGCAAATCTAAGCAGGCGCTGGTGTTTCAGGTGTCAGGTGTTTCAGTCTAACTTCCAATCTAAATCGAGAGGGGTGGCCATCTTAGTTAGTAAACAGGTGCAATTTACGG
>NW_013954042.1:14421-20927 GCF_001266775.1 Austrofundulus limnaeus
GGACGCTGCTGGACGTTATGTTATTATGGTGGGAAAACTATGTGCACTTCCTGTCATTTTAGTCTCGGTATATGCTCCAAAATAGGATGATCAAACATTTTTTACACGCTTTTTTTCAAATTTACCTAATATTTCAACACATAATCTCATAATTGGGGGAGATGTGAACTGTGAGCTATCATCCCTCGATCGTAGTACAGTGGGGAGGATCTCTCTTTCTAAATCGGCCCAGTCAATTAATTCATTTCTTAACACTTATGGAGTGGTTGACGTGTGGCGTTTTCGAAATCCGACCCTGAGACGGTGTTCATTCTTTTCCCCTGTTCATAAGAGCTTTTCACGGATTGACTACTTTCTCKTACTTACTTGCAGGGCTTAAAGCATCTTAAAGGCCATATTAAACAGTATCAACTCCAGCTGCTTTGAGAGACACACGAGAAAAGGGTTGAAAAAGAGGTTGTGTCTCAGATCAACTCGTTTTGAGGCTGTCTCTTTGAATGCAAATGATGCGCTCCACCCCTCACCCCTCCAACTTCCAGAGTGGTCCATTGAAGTTTGATCGAGGGGTTTCTGACTATATAGCAGTGCAGAAAGTTTTTATTTACAAATTACTTAGAAGAGGGGAATGATGATGATGAAATTGTATTTGGTAAGTCCAGACCTTATTTAGCAGTTCTGTCGCAAATACTGTGACGTTATATTTCAGAAAATGTCATAAAGTATAAAATAAAATTCACAGGTTGAAAAATATGTTACAGATAGAATATAAAGATATCTTTGCAGCACCAAGTGACACTAAATTAAACTTTTCTGAACTCCTAGAAACTCCAAGTACAACAAAATATATTTAATGGTTAAAAAAGTGGATTTTGCATGATATTTCCACTTTAACCCAGCAGTTTTGATACTTTCAGCTATTTTTTATATTTATTTGTATGTTACTATAAATTTGAAGTAGTTTAAAATAAGACAAGGTTCACAGAGACTGCATACAGAAATTTTGAGAAGGCAAAGGATGTAATAAACTTGTTGACGGAAGGGTTCCCTTACGACAAATATAGAGGTGAACTTGCGTCACTGGTATGATGAGGAACTATGTAGGAACTTGAAAGCTGCCAAGGAACGTTTCAGGCTCCAGAAGTGGATCTCTCAGCAGGATCAGCCACTTGTTTAAAAMATATCCTCAAGGGAATAAAAAAAAAGTCTCAGAATAACCCTCCAGAGCCATGACCCAAATCTCACAGAGCACCTTTGGGATTTTATGGAGAAAATGTCAGCTTTGAATGTTTTGCTGTCTATAATGTGGAGTCAGTTTTCTACACTGCCACTCCAAATGCTTTTCAATGTTGAAAAAATGCAGAGAAAATAGAAATATGAAAATATATGTTATCCTCATTATGTCTTTCTTAATTAATTTTCATAATTTAATAACTTTTTTTTTGCTCTGGACAAAATTCTGTTTATTTATTCTGTGAAATTCAGATGATTTTTAAACACATCCAAATACTATTTAGAGCTTCTGTTCAAACCATCTTTGGTGTCCCAAGAAGTWAAAACTGAAATTAAACTGAAACACACTTTTGGACTTTTTTATATGCAATAAATACTCTATAATATATGAAGACGTTTAACTAAATAGGACTTACGTAGTTACTTTTTCATTTAGAATTTTATTCAAAAGCTAGCTTTCAGTATTTCTTTATCAGTTCAGAAAGTAAAGTAATGAAGTTGGAATCTCCAAAGAGCTCTGATTTAAAATAAAATAATYCAAACTTAGACTGYAAAACAWYAACAAAATACACATCCAGATATCARCAGCATGAGATTGAGAAGCTCAGAACATGGCGGGCCCGGAYGTCCACAGAAAACAAGAGTGGCTGATCCACTATGAGGAGAAGATGTTTCACAGTCTGGACTTGATTGCTGCTGTGAACTCACATGAGGTCACAAAACAAAAATCTCTCTTTGCAGGTGAAGTGGGGTCTTTCTTTTGTTATTCAGTTCAGCTCATGCCTACACAAATCCACCAGATAGCAGCAAGATGAGAGAAGCAAAACTAAAAAAAAAACACACACTGAGCTCAGCAGCATAAAAAACCCCTAAAAGATAAAGAAGGGTGATCCCAGGCTTGTTTGATAGTAAATAAAACCCTCTTCACAATTCCAGCCATGAAAATAATAGTCTGCAGAAAGTTGGAATATTGTTATCTAAGTTTGTTTTAAAAGAGAAGATTTCACAAGAGGAAAATCTGCAGAGTTCACCGGTGCTAAACCAACAGCACATATTGACTTTTTTAGACATAAAACTAAGGTCAGCATTCATCGGAGTGGCAGAAATCATAAATGATAGTTCAAATTAGCATGATTTTATTGTGATGTTTATGAGGTGCACCCAGGAAGAATAGTCTCTACTACGTTAAAGACTAATGAGGATCCTTAAATAAAATAAAAATCAAATAAAATATGACAAATATTTGTAACAACTTGAGATCTGAAATATAAGCAATGTGTGCAGCTTGTAATATTGTTTCATAAAGCGTAATTGCACATTGCATGCATGACTTCCAATGCGCTCACTCATATCTACAGGTATGGCGACAGACAGATGGAGCCTGATGAGTCCTGACATGTACAGAAACTGTCTGCTCAGATTCTGACAGAACAGGAAAGCGCTTCACACAAACACGATGTAGCCTAAAACACATTGTTGCATGCAGATCAGGAGTTTTCAATGTAAAGTTGACATAATCTGGGCAAATCAAAATGCTAAAAGCCTAGTAAATAAACTGAGGACAGCATCAATATGGTCCTGATCAAACATAATGGAAAATAAAATAAAAAAATTAAATAAATACAAATTAAACTTCAATTAGTTTGTTTTAGCTTCAGAGGATCAAATAAACTCAAAAATATACAATTTTTGTGGGTTGTAGCATATTTTGGACTCATAACCAGTGGTGAGCAGCACTAATCTAAAAATTAGTTGCACTAACCCTACTAAATTTAATATTTAGTTCCCTTAATTCTAAAGCACTAACACACTTAAAAATTTAGCAAAAGCTAATTCTAAAGCACTAAAAACCCAGCTGACCCATGGAACATTCCTCAGAGTCAACATGAGACAATATTTTCTGTGTGCAGAATGTTGTTAATATTTCATCTCGTGTAGTGCTTCATAAAGTTAGGGTCGGGACCTCTTTGTGGGCCACAAGTGGGGGTCCCAAGGTGATTTCCAGACATCAGTTTAAATGCAAAAAAAAATGCTAATGGAATATTTTAATTGTGATTATTGCAATTTCTTTTAAATAATCATAAATGAATAAAAATTTGTATCAAAGTTACTAGGTTTGTTTGTAGTTATTATTCCCATATTTAACAGAGATATTAGCAAAATTAGCTACTTAAACAAGTAACAAATGGGGTCACAAGTGTCTGCAGCTGTTTTGTGGGTCAGAAGCAAAAATGTTGAAAACCACTGATCTAGTGGAGAAGTGACTCGCATTTGATCARTACATCTGACAGSTTTCACCCTCAGCTGTTGACAATAATGTTGATCAATAATATTTAAAGAACTCAATTAGTGCTTATAAATTTAGCAAGTGCTAAACCACTAATGAATTAAGAAATTAGTAAATGCCCTAAAGCACTAATCAGGAAATTAGTTCCCCTATTAGGGCTTTACGGGAACTGTGCCCACCACTGCTCATATCCCTCGAGATTGCACTTTTATTAACTATCTGTGGCATTACTGGCTTTTCACATGAGAAATTCTCTTTTCAAACCTAGGATTTTTTTCTACATAAAAAAGTGAAATAAATGATTTTTATAAAAGCGATGGGTGGCCATGACTTAAAGATGGCCTGTAGTTTTCTAAACTGAGAGGTTGGGCCACTTCCTATTAAATGTGCAGCTCTAAGCCTCGGGCATTTGTTTTGGCAGCATSACAAAATGGCTTGATATTCAGTCTCACTAGAGCAATATGTTAGAGTTAAAATCTGTCACATTTYGTTGAGGCTTTCTTGCTGAATTCCAGCCACATCTCCACGCTCCCTAATTGAAAATAGTGAGGAAGCCTTGCACTTAGATGATGATACCAAGTGACAAGCRAGGAGAGAAAAGGCGGCGGGAAACAGACATCCTACTTTATCACCAAGCCGGCTCTCTTAGGAGCTAAATCTCTGGAATCCAACCTGCCATCACAGCAATAAGTATTTTTAGGTCACTGCACTTGTGATAGAAATATGTTTGCAGAAGTGTATATGTTTGAGTTTCCCCCCACCAACTCAGAAKTAAACAGGCCCATCTGCTTGATTCAAAATCCATACATCAGAGAGCTGTAGGGAAGAAACCTCTCAGCTGTATTGATTTTCTTTTATCCTCATCATCATTTATTTATTAATTTATACTTTCCTTATGACGTCCCCTCACGGTAAAAAGCCTCCTGTGGAGTAAATATTGTCATCAACTAATCTATAATTTATCCTTTCACTCCTCATTCTAGATAGTATCAACTCCCAAAAGACCACAAAGAGTTTGTCATTCATGAAAAGTCGTGGTGTATAACATCATTTGGATTTTGATGAATAAGCAATCAGAGCTCAAAACTGGTTTTCTCCAACTGAAATAGGATTTTCTGTCCCTTTTGGTTTCCAGTTTGTTTTTCCTCTCCCAAGCTCAGACACATTCCGACTCTGCTAAGCTTTAGCTCCATCTGGTCCATAGCGACAGCTTTTGGTAAGATGGTGTAAGGCCGATGTGTGCATACAAATCGTCATCCCAGTTGTAACTGTCCTAACCTTTTACTGTCAACAGATGAGACATCATTTGAAGCAGGGATCAAAGTTCAGATTCACACCCAGGATGAGCCGCCCTTCATAGACCAGCTGGGCTTCGGAGTGGCGCCGGGGTTTCAGACCTTCGTCTCCTGTCAGGAACAACGGGTACGTCCTGGAAGAGAAAACAAAACACTAAAGACGTATTCAAATAATTGCATATTTTGTCTGTGAAAGCACAGAGTAAAGCTGGGATTTCAGTTCAATTATGAAGATTTTAACAAAGCTTCGTTTGCAAAAGAAATCCTCATTTAGTCTGCCCAAAGAATGAAAACTAATGACAGTGACTCAAGATTACAAATCGTTTGGAATTTTTGCGTTTTATAATCATATTTATGCATATTTCTTATCTGTGAATGCAGATGAATAATTCTCAATTGCAGGCTTCCATTCAAACAGTCGCTGTGGTTTTGCATCACATTCTTACAACATTGTTACAGTTGTTTGCTTTTGTAGCTCAGAATTTTTAATCACGAAACCAGTATCACTTATGATGTACTTTCACCTTTGGTGGTTCAAGTGTGTTTTAGCAGCAGCGAATTTACTGTGTTATTCATCAAAAATGTCATTCGAGGAAAGCATTTATGCAAACAAGTCTGGAAAGCAGGTAAACAAACAATTAGATCATATACCAGAGCATTAAACTGCTCTGTTATAATGGTACAACTGTCAAAAATATGAGAATGACTGTGACATCAGGTATTTTAATAAGGTGTTTTCAATTTKTAATGCTTCTTGTAAAGCAGAGTGYATAAAATGAAGTGTTATGAAATTATAACACCATGAGATGARCAAGGGATGTAAAGAAATTCAACATGATGGTTTAATGCTCTTTGGGCTGGAAAAAAATCATCAGTAGCAAACATTGTTTCTCTCAGTCACTTTGATTTTATGAGATAATTTAAAGGAGGGAAGGGTACTGTGCAAAATAAACTTTTTTGAGGTGTAAATCATGTTATGATGTCATCACCTCATCGGTGTTGCTTTGACTCATTCATGCATGTTTGAGAAATCCTTGAATTTCCTGTGTTAGCCATGTGGAGCTGCCTAAACGCTTGCTGGTACAAAGCACCACCTATCTGTATRAAGCTCCTCCCTGGAGCTCAATATGCAGCTAAGCTCCCACCCCACAGATCAACCCTCCCCCCAAAGCATTGTTTGAAAATGTGATGAAGTGGGAGTGTCTGAAACAGTAGGAGGTTCTTAAAGGGGCAATATCATGTAAAATCATCTTTTTTGAGTTTTATATCATGTTATAATGTTATACTCTCATTAAAAGCATGCCTTTAGCCTTGCTTTGACTCATGCATGCATGTTTGATAAAATCCTGCAGTGTTTTTAGAAAGCCATGCTGAGGAGCAAAACGACAGGTGGGGACCAGAAACGCCTTTTGGTACCAGAAATGCCCCTGGGACGTGTCTTTAAGCCAAGCTTCCTCATGGCAGAGCACCCCCCATCCTCCTTCCCCTCACACCCCGCCCATGACTCCTGCAGGCTCTTGGGTGAAAGTGAAAGTGAAACTTAAACTGTCTGCTGAGCTCTCAACATTAGTTGTCACTCAGTGAAGCTCTTTTCAGATCAAAAATACCTTTGAGGAAATGTATTTTCAGATGCCAAGTAAACTGCATCATAGCAGGCCCCCCACCCCTCGAGTGCGACCCAGGTGGTTCTTAAA